>NC_064629.1:543944905-544244905 GCF_023864275.1 Schistocerca cancellata | reverse complement strand
TTTTAAATCAATTCTGCAGACTTAATTTAGATATATCCTGGCAAGTTCATATACAAGACACTGCATCACTGACATTGCATGTGGACTTCTCCAGACCTATTTAGTTTTCTATTTCAAAAGCCCTAAACAACAGCAGACTGCTAAGTCCATGACTTGCCTAAATTGCAGCTTCCTTATTGGCCCTAAAGTCTCATATGTATTCAGTGTACAATTGCAGACATTCATCATCATCTGTTTCTAAGAACACTGTTGAGAGCAACTAAAAGCAGCAAGTGCATGTTGCTTCATGAAAATGGAGACAAGTAAATTTTGTGTCCTGACATAAAGTACTACCATGGCCTGATACAGGGTGAAGAACTCAGCTGTAAATACAGAGCAGTGTGCCAGAAGCCAATATTGAGAGACACGGGCGCCAATGAGGAAGGTACACCCAACCCCAAGGTCAGTCCGAGAGCTATCAGTGTACACAAAGGTATTATCTCGAAGTTCCACGCGAAGGTCGTGAAACTGAAGGCAATAGAGCGAGGCTGGAGAAGTGTCCTTAGGAAGCGAATGAAGGCCAAGGTTAACATGGGCCGCTTCATGAAGCCAAGGTGGTGAAGGGTTCACATCCACCTGGAAAGTTGCAGGTGGGGTGAAGTTAAACCGCCGTAGCAAGTGCCGAAAGTGGACTCCAGGAGGACACAGAAAAGTGAACCACACCCCCTACTGGTAATCAAAGGAATCATTGAAGAAGGCAGCATCGGATGGGTGGCCACGCATGGCAGATGAACAGCATGCATCCCTGCTGAGGAGAAAGTCAAGGCTGTAGGACAGTGGTAGTTCAGCAGCTTCAGCATACAGACTCTCAACCGGGCTAGTGCAAAAGGCGCCAGTGGCCAAATGGATGCCATGATGGAGGATAGTGTTGAGACAGCGTAAGAGGAACCACGTACAGCAGGCTGCCAGGTAAGATACATGGGAAGACCAAGAGTGTTTCCTATCGAGCATGAGCCCCAGGAATTTCGTAGTTTCAATGAACAGAAGATGTAAAGATGGTGGGAGAAATTCATACAGATGACGGATGAAACTGTGGATTCACCAAACCTAGCAGAAACATGTCAGCTACAAATTGGGTACCAAAAACTGCATGATCACTGTGCAGTGCACGATCACTGAGCAATGCATTACCAATGCAGAATGAAAAGGTCATTTTGAGGAACACTATGAACAATGCCCCCACAAATAATGGATATTTGGAGCAACTAGACAACCAATATATTCAAAGTCCACTTTTTGATTGTGTCATGTTTGCAGTGCATCAGACTTCTGCCATTATTCCAATGGTGCTGACTTCTGTACAATTTTTGCACAGTAAATTGCATCATTGCTGATGGAATACAATTTTAGAAATTGACCCTGTTTCCTGTATTGTAATATTTGTCTGATTTGTAAAAATCTTGGTGTGACAGACTTTGTACATAATCCTGTTTTGTGGGAGCTGTAAAGTAATACTTGCTTTCTGTGCAGTGAACAGCACTGAGCCCATACCTCAAACATTTTAGGTCATAACTTCAGCATTATCCCTATAAGTGTATGTAAGTAAATGTTTACTGACAGGCAGTGAACAAAATTAAGGGAAACTCCAAACTTTTAACTGTAATGCATCCTGAAAAGCTACTGAATAGCTAGAAGGCAACCAATATTGTAGATTCATATTTTGGCATAATAGTGCTGTATGTCAAAAGTAAAATGTTTCCATAAACATTTTATATTTAATTCATCTGAAATTAAATATATTGCAATAATCAGTTTTTCTATGAGAAATTTCTTCCTCCAGAAATTTTATCACCAAATGCAGCTGTCAGCTATCAACTGCAAAAATCAGAGATTGAAGCACTAAATTCACAAGAGATGAATCACATTTGCAGGCTACTTGTTTGCATATAACAAAGGATATATCCAAAAACAAAGATGATGTAACTTACCAAACGAAAGCGTTCGTATGTTGATAAAGACACTAACAAACAAACAAACACACACACACACACACACACAAAATTCAAGCTTTTGCAACCCATGGTTGCTTCATCAGGAAAGAGGGAAGGAGAGGGAAAGATGAAAGGATGTGGGTTTTTCCAATCTCGGGAGCGGGAAGACTTACCTTAGGGGGGAAAAGGGACAGCACGCGCGCGCACGCACGCACGCGCGCACACACACACACACACACACACACACACACACACACACACACACACACACACACACACACACACACACACACACACAAAAAGCAGACATATGTCAGGTATACACTCGTGCACACACACACACATATCCATCCACACATATACAGACACAAGCAGTATACCTGTCCCTTTTTCCCCGTAAGGTAAGTCTTTCCGCTCCCGGGATTGGAATGACTCCTTACCCTCTCCCTTGAAACCCACATCCTTTTGTCTTTCCCTCTCCTTCCCTCTTTCCTGATGAAGCAACCATGGGTTGCGAAAGCTTGAATTTTGTGTGTGTGTTTGTTAGTGTCTCTATCAACACACAAACGCTTTCGTTTGGTAAGTTACACCATCTTTGTTTATAGATATATTTTTCCCACGTGGAATGTTTCCCTGATGTGACTTACCAAATGAAAGTGCTGGCAGGTCGACAGACACACAAACGAACACAAACATACACACAAAATTCAAGCTTTCGCAACAAACTGTTGCCTCATCAGGAAAGAGCGAAGGAGAGGGAAAGACGAAAGGATGTGGGTTTTAAGGGAGAGGGTAAGGAGTCATTCCAGTCCCGGGAGTGGAAAGACTTACCTTAGGGGGAAAAAAGGACGGGTATACACTCGCACACACACACATATCCATCCACACATATACAGACACAAGCAGACATATTTAAAGACAAAGAGTTTGGGCAGAGATGTCAGTCGAGGCAGAAGTGCAGAGGCAAAGATGTTGTTGAATGACAGGTGAGGTATGAGTGGCGGCAACTTGAAATTAGTAAGTCTTTCCGCTCCCGGGACTGGAATGACTCCTTACCCTCTCCCTTAAAACCCACATCCTTTCGTCTTTCCCTCTCCTTCCCTCTTTCCTGATGAGGCAACAGTTTGTTGCGAAAGCTTGAATTTTGTGTGTATGTTTGTGTTCGTTTGTGTGTCTGTCGACCTACCAGCACTTTCATTTGGTAAGTCACATCATCTTTGTTTTTAGGTATATTTTTCCTTCGTGGAATGTTTCCTTCTATTATAACCATATATATATATATACACCTAAAAACAAAGATGATGTGACTTACCAAATGAAAGTGCTGGCAGGTCGACAGACACACAAACGAACACAAACATACACACAAAATTCAAGCTTTCGCAACAAATTGTTGCCTCATCAGGAAAGAGGGAAGGAGAGGGAAAGACGAAAGGATGTGGGTTTTAAGGGAGAGGGTAAGGAGTCATTCCAGTCCCGGGAGCGGAAAGACTTACCTTAGGGGGAAAAAAGGACGGGTATACACTCGCACACACACACATATCCATACATATGGATATGTGTGTGTGTGCGAGTGTATACCCGTCCTTTTTTCCCCCTAAGGTAAGTCTTTCCGCTCCCGGGACTGGAATGACTCCTTACCCTCTCCCTTAAAACCCACATCCTTTCGTCTTTCCCTCTCCTTCCCTCTTTCCTGATGAGGCAACAATTTGTTGCGAAAGCTTGAATTTTGTGTGTATGTTTGTGTTCGTTTGTGTGTCTGTCGACCTGCCAGCACTTTCATTTGGTAAGTCACATCATCTTTGTTTTTAGGTATATTTTTCCTTCATGGAATGTTTCCTTCTATTATAACTATATATATATATATATATATATATATATATATATATATATATATATATATATATATATATATATATATATATATATATAAAAACAAATGTTCTCTTGATCATGATGTACAGTTAGTTAGAATAAATAACATAGTGCCTTACAGTGTGGACACTCCTCAGTGGAAATCAGTTTGAATAATTAATGACTCCAGGACAAATTCCAACAGCGGCCTTAAGGCTATAGTGAATGTTGTAAAGCAAGAGACAGGATGACCCATCAAAGAACACGATAGCATCACTATTCAATTAAATTGAAGGGCTATAAATGATAAGTCACAGACAGCAAATATATTCAATAATCATTTCTTGCCAGTTTCTTGATCCTCTCACTCACTGTACCTGAAACTAACTCCACACAAAAGTTGGCTGCAGTGCCTTTAAAACGAAGTTTAGCAACAATTTCTATCTTGTTTACGTGCTTGTCAATGGCTAAAAACTTCAACTATACACTGGGTAAGTCCTTTTACTCCTCTTGTTATTTGAAAGATCAACAGAGGTACTTTTAGTTTACATACCCATGATGATCAGAGACAGCTCCAATTATCCCAAGTACCAATGGCCACCCATGAGACAATGTTTCTCCAGCCCCATGTAACACATGTAGAACACATTCCAATTGCCTCTGCCGAACATCGCCATGTGGTACAGAAGAAAGCTCAGACAGAGGTCCAAGGAGGAGTGTCTGAAGCTTCTGAAATGAAAATATAGAACTGAGGTATAATAAAATGAAACAGAAGAATGTAATAGCATTACAAGCTTACACATCTAACTTCACAGTTCTCTGTATCATTACTCATACTGTCATAAACAGGCATAAAATAGCAAATCCACATGCAAAAGAAGAAGCTAAAAACCTTAAAACCACAAATTAAAACTATGGGAACTACTTTCAAGAACACAGAGAATAATCTCTTATCAACTGCCTTTTCCATGTTTGTAATACTAAAATAAGGTATCACATGGTCAAAATTTTCTTGTGTGGTTTTAGAGTGGACATCCTTATGCTTATACCACTTTCTCAACCAGAGATATAGTTGCAAGTTATCTTTACTTTTATAAATAGTACTTAACAGCCTGTGATGTGATTAACTTCTACCTAACATGGCACACTGCACAAATTAATTATGATTCTGCCAATATCTGTGCTATCAAGTACGTTAGGGATGCTTGTTCAGGAGCAAAAACAGCTGAACTTTATCCTCAGGGAAACATTTAAAGCCAAAGATACCACAGTGCATACAGATCCCTGGTGCATTACATAGCTGGTTCAGCAAAAATGAATTTTGGGCATCATTTTTTAATCTATACTTTTAAGTACATCTCTGTTCACAAGTAGACCAAATTTCATTTCTTTTTGATGATTCATACATAACGCTGCTATTTACACTGGTAGAGTGTAGTTTACATAGCTCTGTGGCTAAAATCTGAATATGTTCAATGAAATCCAATATAATGATACACATGTGTCACTACGCTATGCTCCAGATGGGTCAGTTTTAGTGTATACAGGCTTGGAGTTAGTTTTCTGAACAGGCTGAAGGGAGTGCAAGGGGCACAGCAGAATGTTTGTGATCCTGGAATTGCCACCGGGTGTCCATAGAGTGTGAAGTGATGCAGTGCAAACCAAGGTTTTATACTGTTAAGTTGTACTGTGCAAACTGTGTACAATCAAAAGAACATTGTACAATAGGGACCAACTAAATGAGGCAGTGCAGTTGTTATGACACTGACCTCATATTCAGGAGGATGGAGTGCTCTGTCCTGATTTCCCATGGTTTTTCTAAATCGTTTTAGGTAAATGCAGGGCTGGTTCCTTCAGAAAGGTCATGGCGAACTACCTGTCTTATCTTCATAAAAACATAATTATATATTCTACACATATGTATATTTGAGCCATTTATTTTGGTGACAAATCCTTTATCACTGAGGGATGATACCTGGATAAATAAATAAACACAACATCAGAAGTGACTTGAAATCTTTATTAATGTTTATATGTAATGTTTCAGCAACTCATGAAAGAAAAAGTAAGTAGTGAGATCAGAAAATAATGTGTTTGTGGAGAGGAGAGGTGGGGAGGGGGGCTATGTTTGCAATAGGCACAGCTACATGTGGGAAACTATTTGAGATTTAGTTATTTACTTTAGTTATAAATTCACTGATGCATTTGATACTGTGTCAAATATGACTTGATTATTATTATTCTCAGTTTCTTAAAAAAACACTAACCCAATCAGGGCACAGAAATAAAAAACTAACAAGACTAAGTTGAACACACAATTTTTTGTAGAAAAGAACTAGGATAAAACATAAGAAAACTTAGGTTGTTGTACTGGTCATTCATGAGTTTTACTGCACATAATACAGCAGGTGATGCCTATAACTCAGATATTGACTTCGTGACACCTATTGCACACTAGTAGACGCTGAATTCTATTCTACACATCTGTTACCAATTACTGCAATATTCTTCTGAAAATAGGTTATCTGTAAATACATACTGAAACAATTTTAAATAATTTTATTTGTTTGTATTTACAGACAATAAGTATATTATGGCTCTAATTCCTGAACTATCAGCCATTAAGATGTGCCACACATTTGAAACGTGTTGAGAATACAAACGTTTTTAAAGCCCAAATGAAAGGTGTTTGAATTATAGATGCTTTCGCTGTCTCCAGTAACATTCATTTTTTCTCTCTAGATATGAGAGAATTGGGAAAAAAAGTTTTGTCAATTTTTCCAACCACACCAGAAAGATGCAAACATCCATTAGAAAACAGTTTATCCTGCAAAATTTGTACACAAAACTATCTACAAAATATTGCTCATAGGTAAGTCTATCCCTGTAACATTTTTTATGTTAAGACACTGATACTAACCTGGTTCTCTCTTAGTGGAGGTTGGTATTTATGTTGCATTGCAGCTTTAACAAGGTATGTAATAGCTTCAACTCCCCACTCCCTCATCCGAATATGAGGATGTTGACAGACTTCCAAAAGATGATTGGTTAGAGGTCTCCACAAGACTTCCACTCTAGGTAAATTAACAAGTCCTGTTTCCAGAAGTTTGGCAACGGCAAACAAAGATGGTTCCTATAAAAGAAAAACTGATTACATAATATTGTTATTGTTATCATTGCTTGATGAAGGTTGAAATAACGCAGTTACCTTACACACACAAAAATTATTATTCATCACTATTCCCAAGAACAATTTCAATAAGATTATTTTTATGGTGCCATGTATAGTAAAGGCTTTTGTGGCTCTATTTGGGGAAGGATATCAGTGTTGTGAATAAATTCACACCCTTGTGACTGTTCATGAATAACTCAGAATAAAAAACAAATATTTAAAATGGGGGTAATATTTTGCTGTTATGTTAATAACCAGACCTTGAAGCAACTACAGGATGGCACATATTGTATATACAGAGTTCAAATAACACAAATATGGCGAATGCAAGTAATAATTTAATACAGTTATAAGTACAATGAAGTTGTATAGCACTATTGGCCAGGGGACCCTAAGAGATGGGTTTGGCCACCTAGTCAGAAATGGTTTTCTTCCATCACGCACAATGGCCCCTTTTGTTGCAGATATGTGCGAGGTGTGACATATGTGTATTTGTACATTGTAGATGAGTATAATGGCTGCACGTATAATTTAGCGTTATGTCTGTGGTGGTGGTGGGGGGCGGGGGGTAACAGTGCCAGCACATACATTTCTTGAGTAGCACCATGGAGGTCGCTTAGAGTATTGTCTCCCTCCAATGGATGGTGCCCCATGAAGAGTGTCACATGCCCTCACTTCATGAGACACTGCAGAGAGGTTTGGAATTTAATTCAGAATACCAGTGCAAATATTTGTAATCAAGAACTTGACACCAGCAGCTTTCCTCTTCTTGCAAGCCAAATACCGGCAGTGAAAATTTCATCCGTCATCAGGACTAGAACCAGCTTACCTCCAAGTTGAGCACTACTGTACAGGCTTGTGTCAGCAAACTCAGTTATGGAGGCGGGTTTAATATTGTTATTGTCAAGGTGTAGTGAGGTCTGCTGATATACGTTACATACTGTAGTAATTGTCAACATATGTACCTTTGTACTTGAATTTAATACAGTTATGATATACAGTATGTAAATGTATCACCACTTTGAAAATACACTCCTCCAAATGTCACTCCATTTGCTTGGATGCAATGCTGAAGGCATCATGGGGGCCTTCCATAATACACCTATACACATATTATGAAAGGGTGCTTTTTTCATCTTGAATGGCTGTCTTAAGTTTGTCAGTTGTTTGCAAATGATTGTCAAAGACCAGTTACTTCAAATAACCTAACAGAATGTGACCCAGAGTTGTTAAAACTGGGGAATGTGATGGCCACGTCACATCGCCACAGTGGGATATTACATGCTTTGGAAATGGTTGTTCAAGTATATCATACTTTGGCATGCTGTGTGAGTTGTTGTACCATTCTGACGAAATAAGATATTATTCAGTCTTGTCTGCAGTTCTGCAATGAGGACACACGGCAACACTGTAGTAGTTTGGCACTAGGTCTTGTGTACATGTGGCCCGTGAATTCCTTTTCTGTTTACATATTTGATGATTTAGTTTCTCTATCATATGGGTATCCTAACCATTATCCACTGCTATTTGTTTTATTGTGTTTAGCTCCTGTGTGTAGTTCAGTTTACTTATGGGTATTCTGTTTAATCTGTGGAGAATAGCTCTCAAGTTTGCTTGATTGTGTGTTAAAAGGGTGTTTGACTGATTGGGAGTGACAGTAATCGTGGTTGTCAGAGCACAAAAAACATGTAAAAATGTAAAGCAATGACGACAACAACAAACAAATACTGATTTTAAGCCTAATTTTTGTAGAATAATTATTTCTTAAATAATGTTCATATTTCACAGGTCTGGGTAAAATAAACCCAGTGATAATGGCACAAAAGTACTGAAAGATATTTTCATCTACATGAAAAAATAGTGTTTGCATAACAGGTGGAGATATCTACTAACATTATCTGCAAACATGGCCACTGCAAGAACAGCAAAACCAAATGCTTAATATTGCACAGTAACAACGCTTTTCAAAAATTGACCTAGTGGAAGCATATTTTCAGCAGGACCTTGATGATAGCTCGCGTAAGCTCATGGTTAACAATGCCCCATTACGCTTGTATGAATACTGTTATGTAGAATTTGGAATCAAATATCCCCTATGAAAGCAGGGCCATCAACAAGAACTAACACTCGAAACTGAACGCTTGAGCATGCACACTAAACTACACATGAAGTTGAACTGCCTGACTCAGGAGAAAGTGCTCTTGTTTATACACACAAAGAATGTTCAGGCAAATTTCAATAAATAAGAAAGTTTCAGAAATAAAAAATGTTAACTGATTAATTATTGCAGAAGGCAGAAATCAATAACTGTTACACCATGGCAGACAATGTACAGCACATGGCAATATCATACGCTGCCTTTCAGCATTGTTACCACATGAACTTCTTAACAGTTTCTGCAATAGGTATGTCTTATATCATACTAAATGAATTACCTCAATTACCACTGCCAGTCAAGCTGACCATCTGATAGGTTTCCATATCATTACAGCAGATGAGCCTATACGGGTGCTGGTTCTCAAGTCAGGTTCTTCAAGTATATTTTCCAATGGGTAGGACAATGTAAATTATCAAGCAAAACCCACCACATCACAACCAAACTATAATCAAGACTCAGATGAAAAAAAAATAATAATTCAACCAGGCCCAGAGAACCATGAAATGCTGACCGGCCATGGTGTAACCATCTGTCATATGGTATCATTCAAATGGAATACAGAGGGATGAGAGTTCAGAACACTTGTGTCCCAGCCTCTATCAACTTCCCAGGTTGTAGAATCACTTCTTTTCATTGAAGTAGCTCCTCAATTAGCATAACAAAACTGAATGCATCCTGTCCCAGTACATCCACAATAGTAATAATTTTAAAAAAATAAAAAAAAACCTTGAAAGTATGAGGAATTGAACTCTGGTAGTCTGCATGGCAATCATGCACACTGACCATTCTGTTATTGAGGCAGACATAATCAAGACCTTTGGAAGTTAATTATTATCTAGTAGTAATTCTGGACACCGAAAATGATGAATTAACTCCAGAAACTCAGGTCTGCAATTGTTTGGACTTCACAATATGAACAGGACTTCACTTGGCTGCAGCACACTTAATTTTTCACTAATTCCTGCAACAGATGCTTCAGCATACATCCTTGGCACAAGATCTCGCATCACATACCATACAGATACAAACCTACAGCACTACAAATTTCAAATACCTCAAAGGAGTGATTAAAAACACTTATTTTCTTCGGTATCTGTAACTTCCACACTTAACACCATGATGTCTCATTTAAAACAACGGAAAAAAATCACAAAAAATTGTAGAATAATCAAATTTTAGGGACACATTTGTTTAGGTAACATATTTATGTGACTGACATTCCAAGATCACAAGTTAATGTAAGTGAGAGATAAGCCCTTGCAAATGTGAAATGTCGGTGCATTAATAACCGGTGTAACTGGCACAATGTTGAAAGCAAGCATACAAATGTGCTTCCATTGTGTTGTACAGGTGCCAGATGTCAGTTTGTGGGATGGAATTCCATGAAATTTGCACTTGGTCGGTCAGTAAAAATACAGTTAATGCTGGTTGTGGACGACACTGGAGCTGTTGTCCAATATCGCATATGTGTTCAGTTGGAGACAGATCTGCTGATCGAGCGGGCCAAGGCAACATGATGACACACTGTACAGCATGTTGGGTTACAACAGAGGTATGTCGGCTGACAGTTATCCTGTTGGAAAACACCCCTGGAAATCTGTTCATTAATGACAGCACAACAGGGTGAATCACCAGTCAGAGTGTGTGGGACAATCATGAGAGTGCTCCTGCTGGCATACGAAATTGCAACTCATACCACGACTCCATGTGCAGGTCCAGTGTGTGTACCACACAGGTAGGTTGTTTGCAGGCCCTCAGCTGGCCTCCTCCTAACCAGTACACAGCCATCATTGGCACCAAGGCAGAACCAGCTTTTATCAGAAAACACAACATACCTCTACAATGCCCTGCAATGAGCTCTTACTCAACTGAAGTCAAAAATGGTGGCGGCTTGCGGTCAGCGAAATGCACGCTAAAGGGTATCTGGCTCGGAGCTGTCTTTGAAGTAACCAATTTGTAACAGTTAGTGGTGTCACTGTGGCGCCAACTATTGCTCAAATTGCTGCTGCAGATGCAGTACAACACACCCGAGCCCCACACTGAACATGTTGGTCATCCCTCTCAAAAGTGCTACGTGGCCATCCTGAGCCCTGTCTTCTCGCAACCACACATCCTCGTGACCACTGTTGCCAGCACTCGTGTACAGTTGGCTACATTCCTGCCAAGTCTTTCTGCAGTATCACAGAAGGTACATCCAGCTTCTTGTAGCCCTATTACATAACCTTGTTCCAACTCAGTGAGATGCTGATATTGGCCTTCTTTGCCTCCTTAGCGGCATTCTTGGCTAACATCAACTCACCATGCCCAATCTCAAAGGTAACTACCACTCACAACTATTAGAGCATGTATTTAAAGCAAACCTGATTTGCAGTGCTGCTACTAGCATCACTCTTATGGAATCGGTGTGAAATTTGACTAGACATCATCTTTCAGATTTAGAAACAAGCTACCAATTTTTGTTTATGTCACATAACTTCTTATTGGTGTTGCAATTTTTTTCCCCATAATTGTAGATAAACATAGTATGCATATCAGAAACATGGCTGGTATCTTCAGAATGAAGAGCAATAGGTGACCGACGACCATTAAACACTTAGCATAAGTTTCATACTGTCCCAAATCCCTCTGAAACTGCACTACAAAACTGCCTCTATCCCTGAAGTACCAATTACAACTGCACTCAAGACATGGCATGTATAAAACGTTTCAAAAAAATTAAAGAGTCTGAAAATAATCTGCTTGGAATTATTTTCCAACATTTCCACCAGCCATGAAGTGAAAAATTTTTACAAAAAGTATCATTTCCATTAAGATTTTGAACATTATGACTGATACTCATGGCTACCATTTGGCATGAGGTTGATGTTTCAGGTGTAACTTCTGTAACAAACATTGTGGGTTGCCTTTACTGTCAGTCTTTCTTTGGTGCAACTGAAAGTATTAATTGTAAGCCACTCAACTTGTAGCTGTCCTAAGTGGATTAAAGCAGTGGTAAGTTTGTCCTATGCCGTGAAATATTGGTTTGGAATTACTTTCATCAGTTTTTCCATTAATTTGATTGCTAACAATTTTTTCAGTCAGCACTTAAATTAATACCTCATTCGTTATTTTTTCCAAAATATGGTTCACTTCACTTCACAAATTTTACTTATTTTAATCGCATCTGTGCCTCTGTGTATTTTGTGATGTCAACAACTACAAAAGTAAGTGCTTACACACAGCTTTCATGCACTAAAAAGTAATCTTTCCCTTTGCTCTCTGCTTTGCCAATAGTTTAAATCTGTTTAGAAAGAGATTGAGCATCATCAGTGACATTCTTGGCTGCCTAAAACATTCCCTCATGTTTTTATGTCCACATTTACACTGTCATTAGAAAACTTCATAAAGGAATACCTTCTACTGTATGAAAAAGATATCACCAACCCTAGTATGTTTGCTATATCTACATGCTATCTATAATGTTTCATTCAGTGTCTTTCAAAACATCTCTAGCCTGAACTGATTCATAAATATGTCTGTGACACCTCAGTTTTTAACATTTATTTTCATTCAAATCATTAAGATTATTTTTTGCTGAGTCATCTTTAGTATTCCTTGGCTACTGTTACAGTTTCACTGCTACTCCTTTAGTATATACTCTCTAGTGGGGCAGTAGCTTTCAATGCTATTTACACTTTTTGTCCAGCACGTGGAACAAGAAATGATATATGGATGACTATGGTTTAAATTAATATATAATTTACTGAATCTTACACACACTGACATCCCAGAGAAAAACTGAATTTATTCTGAATACAGCACAGATTCATGTTGTGAATTTCTTAACATATGCATTACTTAACACACACAACTACATGGTTACTCATTCATGTATACCACACTCACAACATTAGTTACTGTTTCCAAAACCATCAACTTGAGTAATAATTCAAAACATTACACATCAAGGTAGAAGATCAAAACAAGTTTTTTAATGATTTCCAACATCCAGCATTACACCTGCTAGCATCCTAGTGGTTAATGCTGAAGTGGTCTGTGATTTAACTGTGGTCATATTTTGACAGATATGAGAAATTACTTACACGATTGGAATATGCTAGCTCCATTGCCTCATGAGAAAGCTTACAAAGTGCATCAATAAGGTGATGCAAAGCAACATCATCCAAATACTGACTGGATTCAAACAATCGGCTCAGCATAGCTGAAAGTACTGGTAAATCAGCCATTACCGCTGTTGTTATTACAGCATTGGAATCAGCCGTTGTTCGGCCAGCTTTCAAACTACCACCTGTAGAAGGCTTCAGGCCCAAAATCCATACCAGATGCTGAAAAAAAAAAAAAAATAAATAAGCAAGTATAATTGGGAAGACAACAGCTTAATGATTGAACTGTGACACATATCCATCCAACCTACTTTACACCAAATATCAGTTTTCTCGGGTGGTCCCTGTTTGCAGCAGGTTCCATATATAATTGACTGTTCAAAAACATTTCCATACATAAGTAACACAAAAATTAAAATTTAAATACATTTTGTGATAAAAAGACTGGTAGAGGGCTGGGAGGAAATGTGGGGAAGCAAAGAGGGGGAGGGGACGGGGAAAGGGAGGTGGTGGGAGGGAGGGGGAGGGGGAGGGGGAGGGGGAGGGGAGAGAGAGAGAGAGAGAATCCAACAACGAGTAATTTCATCTTTAAAAGAAAATGTTTTCCTCACAAGAAATTATACATAATTATATACTGAAAGACAGGATACTGGATGGATTGATTTTAGTCCATGCAATACGGTGCACACCTGACACACTAGGAAGAGTTACCACCCAATAGTGCATGGTGTCTCATCAGCCATAGCATACAGGCGATTTGTGGAGTTGGATTTAGAAGGTCCTGTCATCAGATAAATCCACTCATGGTTAACAGCATTTTACAATATCCTGATCACCATGTTTTCATAATCAAGCTTTGTGCAGCCAACTACTTTGTTGCAGTGGAATGACCTGCTACCATGACACTTTAGAAGGCATGGAAGTTCACCTTCAAATGTGAGACCCAGAAACCTCACTCCGTTTTTCAGACAAAAATTCTGTCCTCCCATCTTCACATAGATTGAAAGTGTAATAAATCTTAAAATTAAGATATAAAGAGTTTTGCTGAAGCAGACGCAATAACAATATTATTTGCCCATTCTTCCAACCTCTAAATTACCACTTGGAAGTTCATAACATGAACAGAAAAGAGCACTATTGCACATGAATGGAGCACTGCTCTTCACATAAACAATGCATCAGCTGAAAAGTTAGCACTGCTTTAAACAGATTTTTCTGGGACACCACACACTTGCTGATAGTCTTGCAAGAAACTGCTCACTCTGTACAGGAACAGAAAACATATATCAGATTTAAACTGTGACCACAAAGGCTAAGAACATGAAACAAAATACTAGGAAGAAGATAGTACTGCTGTTGTCACTGAGATGGAAAAATGTATGCACCCAGCTGCAGAAAGACTAGGGATGCATTACCAGGTCATCAGCATTATCAAACTGAAGGAAGGAGGTAAGGAAGGAAGGGTTCAATGTCCCAATGAGAATGAGATATTTAGAGACTGAGCACAGGCCCAAATTGAGGAAGGAAACAGGCCATGCCCTTTCAAAGGAACAATCCAATCATTTACCTTAACACTTCAGGGAAATCATGAAAAGCCACAATCTTGATGGCCAGACAGTGATTTGAATAACTATACTCTTGCACAAGTTCCACATTTTATTACTGTACCACCGTGTTCTGTAATTTTCAAACTAAATATGTACCTGGTTCAAGTGGAAGATGAAGTGAGGTCTTTATGTAGGGACATCAGAAATGAAAATGAGTTGTGGTAGGAAACAGTGTGGACAAGAACTTAGCTTATGACAGAGTCAGTGACCTGAACAAGACAGCCTCTCTGACTTGTGGCATAAATACAAACTTTGTCAAGCTTTTCTAGTGTCACTACCAGCAATGTCATCATAATGCTGCAAATCCTATCACTGTAATGCTGGACATGAAACTGCTATGCTGCACTGGTATCACTTGGGGCTACTGATAGATTGAGTTTCACAAGGTAGGGCCAAAACTTGAACAGGACTGAAAAAGGAAAGTGGACTGAGGTAAGTGAAAACTTTGGGATTGTGTGTGACATTATCAAATACCTGTTGTCCTAGGTAAGATAAAAAGAACTTTTAGCATAAACCCAAACAACGTGTGGCCTTTCTTAAAGAATGTCTCCACCAACCCACAAAAGGTAGATTTCAATAAAAAATATATTATTATTACAAAAAGTATTAGAAGGAAAAAGAAGTTCATAGGACAAGTAAAACTGGAAATTATACAGGCAAACATCCCCTCATCAAAGTAGTTACTAACAGTAAATTGAAGCAATTTGAGCTTCAGTTCTCGAACAACACAATAATATGCATCACACAAGACTAGTGAGACAAAAATTCAATATTTACTTTTATCTGATGTAAATGGGCAAGTCATTATTGTAGGACTTTCTTAAAATGTTGAGAATCGTGCATTTATGTCAAATCTGGAACACAGTATAAAGATCAGGAACATACCTCTGTGATGATAAACATTTTGAAATATGAGGTATTCAGCTGACAGAGAGTTAACTGAATGGGTTTAAGTGCATCAGCTACCACTCTAGGCCACTGCTTTTATATAATGGTGATACTTTATTATCAAATAATCCTCATCCACACATTCTTACCATAAACATGTTCTGCCAGCATCTCTAAGAGAAGGTTGATCAAGACTACCTACACAACAATGCAAACCCTTGCTTGGGAGTTTTTACTCGCTAGAATTGTGTCCATTCCACTGGAACAGAGAGAGAGAGAGAGAGAGAGAGAGAGAGAGAGAGAGAGTGTGTGTGTGTGTGTGTGTGTGTGTGTGTGTGTGTGTGTGTGTCAGGCAATACAACATGATCACATGGTCAGTGATATAAGACATAGAAAAATGCATATTTCTGGCCAAGAAACTTACGTTTAGTAGTCTGCAGAGGCATGCAAAAGAAAATAAGTATAGCTTTGTTCCTCTGCTGTACAGAAACTATTTTTCTCATACTGCTCAAAGCTATCCGTAATATTTTAAGCTTAATTATGGCAATAAAACTGTGTGTGTTTAGTACGCACCTGCAATGTTGTCAGCACCAGGTGCCATGAAGTGCCTAATATACTTCCATGACAGTGAGCTACACTCAGTAAGGCTCTCATGCACTGTAGATTCTTTGCTGTCAACATGACTGGACCCTGCTGGGCACCTGAAGAGAATAAACTACGCATTTACAGAAAATGGAACATTGTTAAAATAAAATATACTGCAATAACATTAATGTATATAATTTTAATTTCATTTGTGTTTAGTTATATATATTAAAACTGTCTGTATCTTAGACTGATTAAATGGTGAACATGCTTGTTTAAGAATACAAACTTTTGAAGGCAAGCAGAAAAAAGGTGGTAGAAATTTAACAAATGTAAACTTTCATCCCAAAAATACTAATTTGATGACCAAATTATGACATAGCAGCACACCAATAAAAATAAGAGCAACATGTGATATATGGCAGTCCCTATGATTACCTGAACAGAGATCTTCATTAAAATGTTAAAATTTATATAGGCAGTTTCAGAATTTTTTTAAAAAAATTATAAAAATATTTTATAAAGTAAAATTAATACCTCACAAAATTTATGTTCAGATAAAACAATGGTTAAAGAAGAATCAAGTAATAATATCAGCTAAATAATTGCATCTGTCTTCAGAGTTTCACACCCATTACATAAAATCTATGTTAGTCTGCTGACAACTTCATTATTATTATTATTATTATTATTATTATTATTATTGTTGTTGTTGTTTTAGGGTGCAAAACAGCTATGGTCATAAGCATCCATTCTGTGGCTCAGTGAATGGCAAAAACAGGATTTTAAATCAGCAGCAACGGCAGCAAAACTCAAGGAGGAGGGAAACTAAAAACAGAAGGAAATTTTAGAAAATTACTATTGAAGGGGAGTTGTTTTCCCTAAAAGGAGCTTCAAATGACCAATGTCATCTCACTAACACATATAAAGTCAAGGACGTAATCGGCTGAGCACACATCACCTGCTAAAAGGGAAGATACATCAGGCGACAGCTGTATACGCGTGCATAGTGGATTAAAATAGGGGTGTCTCACCATCCACGATTGAGAGCAGTGGGGACAAAGCAGGGGAGGATCGCCACTTAAAAGATGTCGATGGCTAAAAAGACAGAGCCCAGTATGGAATCTAGTTAAAATTATCTCCTCCCAATGACGAGGCCTGGAGGAAGAGGTCCAAGCACAGGGATGAGGTTTTATGTACCATAATTTATTACCCTGAAGGGCAGACCAATGTGTGTGCCATAAAAGAGCAACACAACAACATAAAATGATCTGTAGATTGGCAAAGGGGACCACACAAACAGCAGGTTGAGGAAGAGAGACAGCAGTCTTTGCCGCTATATCAGCTGTCTCATTTCCACATATACCAACATGCCCTGGGATCCAGAACAATGCCACAGAGATTCCCCCCCCCCCCCTCCTCCCCCCATGTGGAGGCAGTCCTGAATCCGGTGGACCAGAGGGTGGAGCTTTGAGGTTGAGAAGAGAGCTGAGTGAATCCAAACACATAATATACTGGATCTGCTGATGGCAACGGATGTATTGGAGAGCCTGGAGAACAGCGTAAAGCTCCGCAGTATAAATTGAACACTGGTTGAGAAGTCGAAATCTAATAGGGGTGTCATCAAGAATACAGTCACTCCCTACACCTTATTGGTCTTGGAACCATCAATGTAAATAAATGTGTCATCCTCCATTTGTGCGCATAGAGCAGTGAATACCTGATGTTAAACTATATGGGGCGTACTGCCCTTGGGAAGCTGACATAGATCATGGAGAAGGCAGGTCTGGGGGGTGAAGCCAAGGTGGCATGGTACCCACATTTGTCAAGAAAGTTTTAGGAAATAGAATGGAAAGTGAATGTAGCAGTTGACGGAAGTGGACTCCCAGTGGTAATAGAGAGGAAGGGCTGCCTGCATACTCTAAATCCAAGGAGGCGTTGAAAAAAATGGCATGGGTCAGATGAGCAGGCATGGAAGACAGACAACTAGCATAACGACTCAGAAGGACAGCTCATCGACTGGACAGCGGAGGTCCATCAGTCTCAGCGTAAAGATTCTCCACGGGGCTAGTGTACTAAGCTCCAGATGCTAAATGCAATCCACAGTGGTGGAGAGAATCTAGATGCCGAACAATAGACGGCCATGCAGAGGAGTAAAATATCCTTTAATAGTCCAATTTTGAGCACACTAAGGTGTGATATAGGTCGAGGAGGACCACTTAGAACACGGAGGGTGTTGAGGGATCGCAGACAGTGAGCCAAAAGATATGAAACATGGGAAGACCAGCAAAGTTTTCTGTCAAACATAAGTCCCAAGAATTTGGCAACATCCGCAAATTGAAGGTCAACAGGGCCTAGATGTATGGAAGGCGGATAAAACTTCGTACAATGCCAAAAATTTACATAGACAGTCTTACTGGGAGAAAATTGGAAGCCGGTTTCGATGCTTTATGAGTGGAGGCATTCCTGAAGACATTGTTCAAGCAGGCTGATCCGTTGAGAGCTGTGGTAGATTGCAAAATCATCGACAAAGAGGGAGCCCAAGACATCAGGAAGGAGACAATCCATAATTGGATTTATGGCGATGGCAAACAGTATAATACTTAGTAAGGAGCCCTGGGGCATTCTGTTTTCTTGGGAGAAAGTATGGGATACAGTAGTGTTCACCTGCACCTTAAATGTGCACTCTGTCATAAATTCATGGAGGAAGAGGGGTAGTCGACCTCAAAAGCCCAAGAGAACAGGGTGTGGAGGATGCCTGTCCTCCAACAGGTAAACAGGTATCGTATGCCCTCTCCACATCAAAATATATAGCTACTGTTTGGCGTTTCCTCAGAAAATTGTTCATGACATAAGTGGAGAGAGCAACAAGATGGTCAACTGTGGGATGATGCTTTTGGAAACCACACTGGACAGTAGTTAAAAGGTTTCGGGACTCCAGTCACCAACCTAAACGGCAATTTACCAAACCCTCCAAAACCCTACAAACACTACTCCTGAGAGAGATTGGGCGATAGTTGGAGGGGAGATGTTTGTCCTTCCAGGTTTTGGAACAGGAATGACAATAGCTTCTCCCCATCTTCTGGGAAAGGTACTGTCAACCCAAAGTTGATTATAAAAGTGAAGGAGGTGGCACAGACTAAGGTATGATAGATGCAGTAACATTTGGACGTGGATACCACCCAGTCCTGGAGAAGAGTGAGAGGAGGAGAGTGCATGTCTGAGTTCCTGCATAGAAAGAACAGCATTATAGCTTTCAAGATTTTGAGAGGAGAAAGCGAGAGGTCGCTCTTCTGCTACCTACTGACAACTGCCTACTGTCAAGATACTATGATAGAACCTACAGTACATTAATAACATAACTCACAATCATGGTTATAATAATAAAATCATATTCAAATTATTTATGTACATAGAGAATAAGAGTGCTCCTGCCACACTTCCCTGGAGTACTCCTGACGATACCCTTGTCTCTGATGAACACTCATTGCCAAAAACTACATACTGTTTTCTGTTACTTAAAAAGTCTTCAAGCCACTCGCATATCAGGGAACATAATCGGTATGCTCGGACCTTCGTCAACAGTTTGTAGGGGAGCACCATGTCAAACGTTTTCTGGAAATCTAGGAATACGAAATCTGTCTGTCGCCCTCCCTCCACAGTTTATAGGATCCCATGTGAGAAAAGGGCAAGTCGAGTTTATCATGAGTGATGCTTTCTAAATCTGTGCTGATGTGTAGACACAAGCTTATCTGTCTCAACGCAATTTATTACATTCAAACTTAGAATGTGTTCCAGAATTCTGGGGGGGGGGGGGCAAAGGAAGGGGAGAGATGGAGGAGGAGGAGGGAGAGAGGGGGAGGAGGAGGAGGGAGAGAGGGGGAGGAGGAGGAGGGAGAGAGGGGGAGGAGGAGGAGGGAGAGAGGGGGAGGAGGAGGAGGGAGAGAGGGGGAGGAGGAGGAGGGAGAGAGGGGGGAAGAGGAGGAGGGAGAGAGGGGGGAGGAGGAGGAGGGAGAGAGGGGGGAGGAGGAGGGAGAGAGGGGGAAGGAGGAGGAGGGAGAGAGGGGGAAGGAGGAGGAGGTAGAGTTGGGAAGGAGGAGGAGGGAGAGAGGGGGAAGGAGGAGGAGGGAGAGAGGGGGAAGGAGGAGGAGGGAGAGAGGGGGAAGGAGGAGGAGGGAGAGAGGGGGAAGGAGGAGGAGGGAGAGAGAGGGGAGGAGGAGGGAGAGAGAGGGGAGGAGGAGGAGGGAGAGGGGGGAGGAGGAGGAGGGAGAGAGGGGGAGGAGGAGAAGGGAGAGAGGGGGAGGAGGAGAAGGGAGAGAGGGGGAGGAGGAGAAGGGAGAGAGGGGGGGAGGAGAAGGGAGAGAGGGGGGAGGAGAAGGGAGAGAGGGGGGAGGAGGAGGGAGAGAGGGGGGAGGAGGAGGGAGAGAGGGGGGAGGAGGAGGGAGAGAGGGGGGAGGAGGAGGGAGAGAGGGGGGAGGAGGAGGGAGAGAGGGGGGGGAGGAGGGAGAGAGGGGGGAGGAGGGAGAGAGGGGGGAGGAGGGAGAGAGGGGGGAGGAGGGAGAGAGGGGGGAGGAGGGAGAGAGGGGGGAGGAGGGAGAGAGGGGGGAGGAGGGAGAGAGGGGGGAGGAGGGAGAGAGGGGGGAGGAGGGAGAGAGGGGGGAGGAGGGAGAGAGGGGGGAGGAGGGAGAGAGGGGGGAGGAGGGAGAGAGGGGGGAGGAGGGAGAGAGGGGGAGGAGGGAGAGAGGGGGGAGGAGGGAGAGAGGGGGGAGGAGGGAGAGAGGGGGAGGAGGAGGGAGAGAGGTGAAATGCAAAAATCACAAGTATAAGATTTGTAACCCACTAGCTACAAGCTAACAACAAAAGCCTTACCAATGGGTAAAGATGCTGTAGGCAACGGAGTTCCCACTGCTACCACTTGCTGCCTGAAGTCAGTTTCATTGTAAGCACTGACATTGTACTGGGAATTCATGTCCTGGCTGCTAGTGCGGGAATGACCTGCAATTTAAAGAAACTTTTGTAAGATTATGAATGTGTTGCTCACGTTAACACTGAAAATCAATTAAGTATCAGTATGAGAGATTAAAAAAGTTTAATAGTGCACTTTAATTCAAAAAATTAAGTACACAATAGTTACAGTTTCTGGCATTAAATATGTTACATTGTTTCTGCACGTTCCTGCTCACTCTCTGTTATTTCAAATGTTAATAGAAGGAGTCTGGAGATAAGCTAATCATCCTGTTAATCATTGTAAAGCTATCACTTGTATAACTGAACACACTATAGGATTTGCGTAGCATCGTATCACATCTACCTGACTATAAGACGACCGTAAGTGCAATGTGGTCCCATGCTATTTTGAACAGACTTTTTGAGAATTTTCTTACCAGTTACAAATTCAAAACAATCAAAATAGCAAAGCATAAAATATATGCTGTTGTCTATGCTTAATATTATTCCACTCTGATCTCAATTGATATGAAAAAAAGAAGTAAACTTCAAAGCACTACAATTGCTTTAGTAGAGCATTTATTCAGATTATCGGTTTTGGCAAAATTACTTTTCCATCTTTGGATATTACATGCCACACTTCAGAGTATCTCGTCCACATGCACAATAATTTGTGTCACACGGTAGACAGTCCAAGAATACATATGGCATAGTGTATTGGCATGTCAAAGGTAAAACAATCATTGTATAAAATATAATACACAGTGCACTAAATATGTATACTCAATACTTTCTTAAAAGCTGCTTACAGATTGCATTGAGTATGATATTTTATGTAATGATTGTTTTTGCTTTGCTATGCCAATATAATATACCTTGCATGTTTTTGGAATGACTATTATGTGACACAAATTATTATAGACATGGATAAGATGCACTGAATCTTAATACATAAAATACGTAGACGGCGACATAGTTTTGTTGAAACTGCTTATCTGAATAAATGCTCCACTAAAGTGAATATGGCATTTTGAAGTCTTTTTATATCCATTTTCATTTGATGTTCTATCAAAATAGACTACGCCTGATCAGAGTTACTTGCTTCAATAAATTTGTTGGGAGGTTCTGAAGTTGAGAAATCGAAAGCAACCACTCTGCTGGAAAATTATCTGGTAAAGCAACTGTGGAAGACATAACATTTTGGCCATGTAAAGCCTCCAGATTTTCTTCAGCACTGCCAGTGTTCAGTACTCAACCCCAAACAACCCGAATTTCTATGTATAAGCACTCTGTTTCAAGGCACTAGCATTAATTTTCTTCAAGATACTACTTCTGCTATGACATATCTAGCATTATAGTTGCCAGGTCTTGATTCCTATAATTATTTTACATCTGCCTGAAGATAAAATGGTAATCAAGTGTTTACTGCACTGTCAAGAGATGCAGACATAGCATAAGTAACTAGATCCCATCCACATAACATTTTTTCCCATGAAGTAAATGTACAATGTACTGATACTCATATTGCACAGCACATATATTATGTGGAAAATAATGCATCTGCATACCCCTCACAGTCAGCTTTTTGATTAAAACTATTGAAATTGTTTATTGGGTTTACTGCAGACTGTGCAATCAATTTAATATAGGATCTCTTCACTAGTTTATATGCATTCTATTGCTTGTATTGAGAAACAGATACTAGTGTGTGCATGGAGCACCGATTTGCCAGAAGTATTTAAGCAGACATTTCACATATACTACTGTACTTTCACATCTGACAATAACAGCTACATACGGAGTTCTAGTTATCACAATGTTTTCAACACATTCATCCATCTTGTCTGATATTCTGAGAACAAATGTTTCATTCATTCAGTGAAAAAGAAAGAGAATTGTGCCAGTTACAATTCCACAGAAAATTCATATGTATTTCTTAAGTTAGATAATGATATCGTGTACAACTTTTCTGGATACACTGAGAGAAAAATGAGTTTTAGCAAATGTTACTTATTACTTTAAAAATAACTGCTATGTGAAATAAAATAATGAAATTTTTGTTCTTACCCCTTCCAGATCCAGCTCCTTGTGGTGCAGAATTTAGAATTGTCAGTGCATAATGCGGTGGCAATGAAGCTTTGCAGATTGCAGTAATGAAAGCATCTCTCGGTATCTGTAAATCCAGCATTCCACACAGACTGGCAAATGTCTGTATCGCTTTTAAGACATTTTCGGAAGCAGATTCATCAGTACTGAAACAACAATTGGAGATAGTTTTCAGTAACAGTCATGTTTAAAAGTGCAATTGTATCACAACAGGACTGGCACTCTAACACACACACACACACACACACACACACACACACACACACACAGATTTGTCGCTGCACATATACTGCAGCACTGAGCACACCTACTTGTTATCTTAACATTTATGTATTCCTGTCAGCTGGCTGCACTGTTTCTTGTTGGTTATTGTATGTACTACACCTAGCTCCACATTCACGCTGGGATGTTGAAAACATGTTTTCCATAGACCACATGATAATTTGTAACAGATCTTTATCAAATATTGCTCTCTCACATAACTGTCTAATTTGTCTGTCATATAGTGTTTCATTTAATGGTATGCAAATATCAAAGAGTCTGCTTCGTACTTCTGCATTTTGATACCTTCATTATATCCTGCTATATGCAGAGAAATCTTGGACGACAATAATGAGTTCCTTGAATATAACAATGGACTTATGCACCGAAAAATTTGAAAGTTTTTTAATTTTTAAAATGAATATGTGTAGCAGCAACTTACAACTTACCTAGCATCTATCAGGGGACTGAGTGCTGCTAGCAGACCACACCAACTAGAATTTATAAGCTGGCAATGAAGAACTTTTTCCTCTTCTGACCCACTGTACTTTCCTGGTGCAGGCTGCTCTTCGACTGTAGGTGGTGTACCTTCTATTATGATTGCAACAGAACGGATTATATCCAAGAGGCAAGCATATGCCACAGATATGCCATACCCATCTGGAATCACTGGTGGTTCTATTTTATCCAGCATTTCAAGGCTGAAAAGTATATTTAGAGCTACATGTTAACCAATAGGTTGTATGAATAATCCACAGCAATTTTTTTTCCTTTAGAAAAAGGTAAGAGTTAAATCAAAAACAGTGCCACAATCAGGTCCACTGTTAGGTAAAATATGGATACTAACAACAAGAAACAAACAGCATGCTTTGGAGTACTCACTATGTTGCTCTTGCCTGCCCACTTGAGAAGGTAGCTACAACAGGGAGCCATACTCCTCTAGAGAAGAATCCGGGCTGTGGAGACACCCCAGGTCCCACTGGCATACCTGCTAGCAGTGCAGGCGGCTGGCCCTGAGCAACAGGCACTGCTGCACCTGCCAAAAGTTCAGGCTTATATCAATAAACTAACACTGTTGTAACAATACATATTTAAATATTACATGCATAGTCCGTTACATTAAAAATTTAAATCAGGCATCAGTAATTGCAGCTCTACAATTGATGACAACATGATTTGAAGAGAACTTCCATATCTGTAACCAAGTCACTATTCTTTTGTTCAGTTAGCAAACAAAACAGGAGAGCAACGTACTTCAGAATGGCTAGAAATGAAAATATTTTAGCACTTAAAACACATGTCCATATGCCATATGGGCCTGCACACCCCTGATGAACCAGTTTGTGCCCCTATGTCATACAAGTCAGAGAGTACCTGCTGCCTCATGGATATTTAGTGTGCCACCAAAGCTGCTTTGGGTTATAATGTGGAAGCAGTTCCTTTTTCTGTAACTAGAGGGCTGCACTTAATGAGCATTTCACTTTCGTAGTTATTTAAAGAGTTACAAAGAGAGAGCCCTTTGCAATTCACTCGCAGGTAGGTATAAAGTTAGAAGTGATGCACAAGCTGTTGGAGCCAGAGAGCTTTGATGTTTTACATGAGGGATCAGAATTGTAAATAGAAGATGCAGGCAGAGATTATTCATACTTGCAAGACATGCATTTGTCTATATTTCAGTTCCCTTTTTAGCAAGTAGTTTAATCCCACTTTTGTGCTGACAGTAGCATTTACAAATCTGTTTCCTTTTGTGTTCTCAGAGTACTGATGCAAGCAGTCTAAAAGATGTCATAACTTAAGTAGTCTGTAGTGAAGTTACATAAAATTAACTTTTTTTCGTATTATTATGTGTGGGTGTGTCCTCAAATTAACAAAATTCTGATTATTGGTTAACAGACTAGTTTCTGTAACTAGAGTGTGTTAGTAAATTGCCAAATCACAACTGAACTTATGCTACAGATGGACCACCAAAATGATCATGACATGTTCCTGGGCACATTAAGTGTTCCCACTTCCCTCATCATATAAAGGTACGTAATGCATCCGGGTACACTATCGAGCATTATTATTTTGGTGGGACAGGTGTTATAGTGTAAGGAGGCATAAATTTGCAAGTAACCTCCAAGTCTTTGATCACTCTGTAGTCAACATTATTGTGGCACTGTACTCCTTCCCTGTGTGTATCTTTTCAGGGTTGCGTTTGGCACTGATTTCATTTTTATTACTCACAGTGAACAACCTCACTGAAGTGAGGTGGTAGAGAAGCTCTTGAAACAGGAGAATATTCAACAAATGGACTGGCCTGCAAATTCAGCCCCCCCCCTCCCCCTCCCCCTCCACCACCACCACAACCACCGGCCCACTACATAAATCCCATCGTGCTTGTGGGATGCGATGCGGAAGACATCGCAACACATACACATGCACAAACAGTCATCCTGCAGTTGCGAACTGCACTGGAGGAGGAATGAAGTGCCCTACCACAAGAACTCATTACCAACCTTGTGGCAAACATGCGAGCACATTGCAGAGCATCCCTGGTGATCACACATCCCATTAAGAACAATGTCCCACCTTTTGTAATGTCCAGGGGACCACCATACATCATGGTGACTTCAGTGTAACTATTCTCTTTTAATTTCTGTTCATCTCATTTTGTACTTTCTTCAGTTATCTCCTATACTATACTTTAGCAGCTCTTTCTATGTAGGGTCCAAGTTTCATCAAGCAATTAGTTGGCATGCAAAAGTTACTTTCGTCCCTAAGTTTCACGTAACAGTGTATTTATACATATACAGAATATTACTGCAAATTACAATATCTGATAAATAAGAATGTCCCAGAACCTTCGAGAAATCAGAAATGTTAAATCATAAACACCTACAGAAAGCAGGAATCAAACCACTGAGCTGCACATCACCAGCTGGCAACTACAATCTCTACATCACAGAGTGTGATATGGCAGTACAATTCTTGTGGACCTGAGCTGCTTCAACAACTGCTGCAGATAATTTTTGGAAAATACATTTAGTACAATGCTGACACATCTACACTATTTGCATCCTGTTCTAAATGCATACGTATCCCAGATGGTAATTAGTAGACTGGTGCCTTCCCTTGGATGACTGAAATATCAATTGTTTTCATTTTAGGCCCATCTTTGACACTTACCTCCATTCAGATAATCTCACAGTATGACTACAGTTACCTTATTAGACACTGTGGAGTAAGAGGATATTAAACAAATGGACTGATCTGCCTGTTCCCCATCCTCCCCCCCCCCTCCCCCCATTTAAATCCCATCGTGTGTATGTGGAACATGGTGACGAGACATCACAACACATCCACACATATTTGGTGTACATACAACCTACCTGTCCTATATACATTCAATTCACAATTTAATATTTCTCTTCTGTTTATTTCTGGTTTCAGCAGCTTTCTGCACGAAGTTTTGTGTCCAGAGGGTTAATATTAATGGATGAGTAATTCTGAGACCTTATCCTAATGCTTCTGTGATTCTATTTTAGTTTTCTGACCTGTAACATTTACAGCACCTTATTGTTCATCTGATATACAGAGAGGGTCCTCCAACATAAAACACCCTGTGTGTTGCTTCCAGAGTGTAGTGCATGGTTAATGTATACACGGAGAAAACATAATTCTCCACTCAATGAGAATCGACAGGGCCTATGATTTAAGGCTTCCATCCTGTTACGAACCAGGAGATGATTGAATTGATTCACTCCCACATTACGTGATAGACAGTCAAGACTGTACAACAAAAATCAGGTTTTCAAAATGCCAGTACCAGTTATAAAACACACACAAATGTATGCTGTTTGTATTTCATTGCCACGTTTAAGATGGTGTTATGCATTTAAGACCTTAATTTATCAACAAATGACCATTCAGAGTTTAATATTGCACTGACTTTTTATGCTGACGATATCAGTTCTGACATGACATCAAAGTGTGACATTCTGCAGACTGTTACTGAGATTTCACTTCTGTTACCAGAGGACTGATCAGTGAAGGACAAAGAATTGTAGTGCAATTAGAATGTGATCAACTGTGAATCCCACCAGAAAGGACAAAGTGCCTCACCCCCCCCCCCCCCTCCAATGTGCATCAGCAACAGTGTAAGATGAAGTAGCTACAGAAAATAAATAGTCAACACACAAATATTTATAAACCAGTCCTGCAACAGTTAATGAATTGTGTGTCCCTTGCCTAATGGGAAACAATTCTTGGGGAAAGGATAGCAGTTATCAATATGAAGGTACTGTTGGTGGTCTGTACATGAAAAAGTTTGTCCTGTAATGAAGATTTTGCAGTGATGATCAATCCCTTCCCAAAATGCTGAAAGTCTGTTTGAGGCTTTCATAAAGAGGCTCTGCTATCCCCCCTCCCCCTTTTACCTGCCAGCCTACTCGACCAACAGATATTATATGGCATATTCACACATGCTTCTAATTCTCCAGTCACTTCCAGTAACCAGCATTATCCATTACCATCCCCCCCCCCCCCCAAACAACTTATCCACATCCTCCAGCAGGACTCTTGACTACCTTTAATCATGCCTTGAAAAGGAGGAACACTTTCCCCACCATCCTTGACACCTACCCCACAGTAGTATTTAACTGCATCCCCAAGCCACAAAATTATCATTGTGCATCCTTAACCCACACCTAACCCACCCAGCCCCTTGCCACATCCACAGCAAAGACTCACGTATTAGAGCTGTCACATGCACCAAACAAGCGCATCATATTTCAGTTCTCAGTTTCAGACATCATCCCCGTCAGAGCCAGGGCCACTTGTGAAAGCAGTAGTGTCCTATATCAACTCTGCTGAAAATTTTACAAAGCATTTTAAGAGAGTATCACCACTGACCAGCTGTCTTCCAGAATGAAAGGCAACCACCAAACTGTGGCCAAGTGCAAAGTTGGCACCCAGAGACAGAGCATTCTGCTTAGCACAACATGCTCAACTGCTTTACAATCAGCATCATCTGGAACATCTCCAGCCCCCTATCGAAAACCAGTTTACACAAATTTCATACATGAGATTTGTCCCAACAACACATCCAGCAATGCTGGAATTCCCATGGTCACAATCTCCAATAGTCACTGTCCTACACACATCACCACACCTGCCTCCATCCCATCCCTTAGTCGCCCATCCACCTCCCCTCCCTTCCACCTCACACTACTTCAGTCCATATATTCTCGGTTTAGACGAACACAGTTGGTTCTTAAGTGTCCCTCTTCCTCTGTTCTATCCTACTCCCCCCATCCCCAAAACCTGCTACTTCATCTTGGACCATACACAACACTCCCTGCCTGCAGCAGTTCCTGCTCACTGGTGCCATACTCCTTTCCCATTCTCCTCCTGCCTCTCCCTTCCCTCCACTATCCATAACCTTCCCTTCAACCCTCCCCCACTCTTCCTATCTCCTTGTTCCTCTCAGTCACCTCACCTGCCACAACCCCTCACTGCATATGCATAGCAGTGTTCCAACAATGTACCACACGAATAGGAGGAGAGAAAGGGGGGGAGGGAGAGAAAAGGGGGGGAAGAGGGAGAGAAAAGGGTGGGAGCTCACCTATGAGTACAATGTTGCACTGCTTCTGGCCTGGATGCAACCACTTATTCGATTGGGAAAAAGTGTCATAATGCTGTTGTATTCCCTGCAGAGGCATTCTGACCCTCAACTGTTGTAACTGCTCCTTCATATCCTGGATACTGACACTGGACTGCTGTTGACCACTGAGCCAGTCCCACACTGTTTTATCGTGGACAGATCTAGGAATTTTCCACAGAAGTACCTTAACATCACACAGACAGTTCAGTTCATAGAGAGAAGTGTCACTTGTGGACAAGTATTGTTCTGTTTAAAAATGACACAATGATGCTGTGGCATGAGAGGTAACACATGAGGATACAAAATGTCCGTCACGTACCACAGAGTTCCCTCTATCACTACCATACGTTACCTGACATCACCCCCAACATCCCCACACACCACGATGCCAAAAGTAACACCAATGTGCCTCTCCAAAAAACTGGAAAAATGGAACCTCTTTCCAGGTCACCACCATACTTCGACAATTGCCGTGCAGGGTAGTGCAAAACTGTGATTCATTGTTGAATGATGCTGTTCATCAACAGTCCATGTTTTCCAATCACAGCACAACACCAAATACATCTGTTTGTTTTGTGATGTGATTTTAACAGCAACCTACCCATGGGACAATAATTCCCTAGTCTGGCTATTGCTAGTCTCTGATTGACAGCGTGGGACAACAGAGAACATTGTCGAGGGTCCACGACTTTTTCTCAGATTGTAGGCACAGATGTAAACGGGTAATGATGAGTCTGATCTACATACAATATGGCAATTCTCCCTTACAGTAGTCGGACATAGTCGACTTGGATCTCAATGGCAAGTATGCCTGCCAACATGTTCCCATGCTGTCCCACACTAGGCCACAAAAATATGGATATTGCACAATTCAGTCTCCTGATTAAATAAAGACCCACAATGAGACTCCGTTGGGTGCTGGTAATGTTGTTTCACATAAGGAAACAGCATCACCATGTCCTTCACTGTGATCAGTCAACATCTGATGATGTTCATGTCTCTTATATACTACACAAGTCCTGGTAACAACATTAAATACGGAAAATATTAATGCAGTCTAGTGGCCATTTACCTGTCACAGAGAACTGCAACTTTAATCATTTACATTCTTGTCTATGTAGTGACTTTTCTAGTAAGGTAGTGTACGTTCTTATGGGAATTTAATAATCCTGCAAGATAACTGTGGTGTCACCGCCAGACACCACACTTGCTAGGTGGTAGCTTTTAAATCGGCCGCAGTCCGCTAGTATACGACGGACCCGCGTGTCGCCACTGTCAGTAATTGCAGACCGAGCGCCACCACACGGCAGGTCTAGAGAGACATACTAGCACTCGTCCCAGTTGTACAGCCGACGTTGCTAGCCATGGTTCACTGAGAATTACGCTCTCATTTGCCGAGACGATAGTTAGCATAGCCTTCAGCTACATTTGCTACGACCTAGCAAGGCGCCGTATTCAATTGCTATAATACTTCTGTATCATCAAGAGCAATGTTCTACAAATGTGGATTAAAGTTAAGTATTCCAGAAGCTACGTACTTTTCTTTATAGCATTCATTATGTATCCTGTTTCAGACCTCACACCAGCCTGCGTGAGCTTATAGCGTGCATTTCGGTCTCCTCCAACAAAACAGTGTTGGCACGTCTGCCGACACTTCAATAACAACACTTAACCACATAGACACAAATTTCACACAAGACAGTTCAGTGCATGGAGTAGCCAGCTTCATCTCCCAATCTCAGTCTGGCCGAGTACAATTGGCTGCACACGGTTGGCAAGTTTTTCGCATTTCTACATGCCACACTGTTCCTGTGATGAAAGCAGACTTACAATGATAATGACATTCACTCATAGATGAGCTGACAGACACCAATATTAATGACATCACACACCACTGTGTATGCTATATTTCACCCTAGACCAATCACATACTGTACTAATGTTACTTGTGCTATACCAAACCGACACATGCATTTTGTACATTTCAAATATCTGCTATTTTGGGTTAAATTTCTTGACTGGACCACATTGTTATGTTTTTTTTTTTCAAATATCTTCTATTTTGGGTTAAATTTCTTGACTGGAAAACACTGTTGTGTTTTATTTATGTTTTTTTTCAACAATTCTGCCAAGTTGTAACTCATCTAAAGCAAAATTTTTTAATGATTGTTATTTTGTAAGTTTTTCCTTGATTTACAGAAACAAATGTACAATACATCTATAAATAACTTTCAATACAGACACAAAAAGCTATAGGCGTTGCACGTACCTGACACAGATGCTTGGCCCATTAACTGTGGATTTACAAAGAGTGACTGGACATAAGCACCAAGTGAATTAACAATGTCTTGAAAAATATTTGTAGCGTGTGCTTTAAGGTCGTAACATTCACAGAATGACTTCAATAATTCTGGCTGAACAGTCATTTTATGCAAGACTTCCAATGCGAGAGAACGCTGCCAGGCTGGTTTATCCGGATCCAGAAATTTTACAATCAGTGATAGGAATATTTCACATTCTGTAACCTGCAAATAAAGTTAAGATTTTTACAATTTTTAGTGTATAAAAGGATTGCACTATATTTAGCCATGCATCACTATCGTCAATTAATACATTTGAATTTCATACTAAAGTCTTAGTTTATTATTGCTAGCACATGAAAAACAGTAACCATTTTTAAGTGGTTAGTATTTCATTTTAATTTCTGAGCCCAGTCTGTTTCTCATTCAGTTTGAAATGAGCACACAAAAGCAAAATTCTTTGGAAAGCATAAATATTGACAGTATTATCCCGAATATGATTTCAGAAAGATCAAGCCATCTTTATTCAGACAAAGGATCAAGTTTTATTATGTTCTGGTCACATCACACTGTCTATAGGAAATGGAAAGTGGTATCCTTGCTAATACTCTGAATAATATATAAACCATTACTTCAAAAAACTTAGTGCAAATTGATTTAAGTAACTTTAAAATTGATTTAAGTAACTTTAAAATTAACAACTGCTACAAAAGCACACTAGATTCAACTTTTGTGAGAGATAATTAAATTCACCAGCAAAATTTATAAAATCTCTATAAATATTTGTTTTCCTGCATTGCACTACCACAGCTAACCACCTGTGTTTCATTTGTCATGAGGTTTTGCAACCTATGTGCACACGAGCATGAATGATAAACTGTGCTGACACGAATGCATCAGTAGATGAGGTATTTTGTCCTACTCCCAATAGAACTAGTGGTTTAAATTGAAGTGGTTTCATAAGCTGTAATCGACAATGTTGCTTAAATAAAGTGTCTCATACACCCTTGCAAATGAAAGTTTTTCTTTGTGTTATCCCAGATGATGCACATTTTAAAAAAAGCTACACTACACTATCAGGCCCTGAAGACCGTGAGATGTCTACCGATCAATGTCTCATCCTCCGCTCTGTATAACTGTGAGGATGCACTCTCAGCCGTTGCCAGCTTTCCACACCTTCAAGCCATTATTTTTTATACAAGTAGCTCCTCAATTGGCGTCACGAGGCAGAATGTACCATGTTCCAGTCCTTCCAGCAAGGACAAAGCCCTAACAGTACAGGAATTGAGCCCCGGTCCTCCACACGAGAGTCTGATGTGCTGATCACTTGGCTATGGAGGCAGAGCATTGTATCCTTTGGTATGGGATAAATTTACAAATAAAATGATTCTGAATTCAAAGGTGGGGTCAGGGCAACCCACTAACAATGTGCAGCTGCAATGTCAGATGAAGTGTAAAACTAGGACATCAGCAGCTAAAATTGAGGGTAATGAGTCATCTAATGTCAGTGTTTGCATTATAGTGGTAAATGTGGGGGCACGCTATTAAAATATGCACCACTGATACAGGGGCACTCAACTCCAGTTATGTGGAGCTGATAAGAATGTATTCATGGGTCAGTCTAACATGGTTGACGCTGTGAAGCAGAGTTGGCAACAAAATCCAGATTCTCAGTGGAATGTTCAGCATGAAAACATCACTGCAGTTATAGAATCTTTTATGGTGGGCAGCATTTTGGTGGTATCAACAGCACACAAATCCCTATTCCACAATGCTGTAAAGTTGTTGGGATACAGTCCTCCTTGAGTCATGGCACAGTGTCTTTAATTGTTGGGGATCCTTTTTTGTAGCCTCCTTCATGAAACAATATTTCCTGCAACTCTGGCATGGTTAGGAGTCCAGAGAAATATGGGGGACATTCATGTACAAATGAAATAGTTTGTAGGAAGAGTTTTGTTCTTTCATTACTTTACATTAGAACAGCTGACAAATAAAAATTGTTTTGTTTTAATTGCAATATTGGATTTAATGATGATGTGTCTGCTTGAAGTTTTCACATTAGTTGAACAACATTCAGTGATTGGTTTTTGCTTTCTGCTTTCTGAAGGTGAAAGAACTACTAAAATATTTTCTTAAATGATTTTACAGTATATTGAAAACTGTACAAACTGGGAACGTTTTTATAAGTCAGTAAAACCGTTTAAAAATAGTCGAACCTCAGTGACTGACAAGCAACATACTGGCCAGCCAGTTGAAGAGTCATCTCTTTCACTTGAAACACACACTGATGACATTATTCCTGAAGAACGACATGTTACAGTTGTTGTTTTTTTTGGGGAAGGAGACGAGACAGCGAGGTCATCGGTCTCATCGTATTAGGGAAGGACGGGGAAGGAAGTTGGCCGTGTCCTTTGAAAGCAACCAACCCGGAATTTGCCTGGAGCGATTTAGGGAAATCACGGAAAACCTAAATCGGGATGGCCGGACGCGGGATTGAACCGTCGTCCTCCCGAATGCGAGTCCAGTGTCTAACCACTGCGCCACCTCGCTCGGTGACATGTTACAGTTGAACATATAGTAAAAATAGTTGCAATATGTGTTGGCACAGTTCATAACATTATCAGTAACAAGCTCAAAGACAGCAAAACAAATGCAAGGTGTGTCCTGAAAGAGTTAATGCAACAACACAAGAAAACAAGAATCGAAGAGTATACAAACTTGAAAGAATGTTATGAAAGGTATAGTGACCCTTTTCTAAACAAAACAAGATTCTAGTCAATGAAACTTGGGTACAGCATTTTGAACCAGAGTCCAAAATAAAGCATTTAATGTAAGCACACCAACTCATCTGTCCAAAGGAAATTCAGAATGCATCAACAGGAAAACTCATGTTGGCCATCTTTTAGGATGCCCTAGGTGTCATCTTTTCAAAAATGAGGTGGACAAAGAATTTATGGAGAAAGTGACTCAAACAACAAGATAAAGACTTCTTTGGATCAGGTATGCAAGAACAGCAGAGCAGTATGTTGATGATATTCTACGCCCCATTTTGTTGCTCTCCATGGCACACCATCCTGGGCCTACATTTCAACCAGATAATGCCCGCCAATACATGGTGAGAGTTGCTACTGCTTGTAAATCGTACCTTGGCCAGCAGTGTCAGTGGATCTCTCCCCAACTGCGAACATTTGGAGCATAATGGACGGGTCATCCACCTACTCAGGATTTTGACAGAATTTGCCACAATATCCCTAACAACTACATCCAACAACTATCAACCACCTACAAGCCAAATGACTGCTTGTGTAAGGACCAGTGGTGGACCAATGCGTTATTGCCTTGCTCAATTTGTGATGCCCTTTCTCTTGAATAAATCATTCAACTTTTCTGAAATTGTAATCATTTCTTTGTCTGTCTGTACATGTACATCACCTCTACTGATTTCAGCCCCATTTGGCTAATTCCTTCATGGCGCTCCTTGTTTTTTATCTTAAGAGTGTATTTAAGAGCTCACATAATGGTTATTAGTTCTTCAGTGAAGACATTACATTCCTATGATGGGGTGTTGTGCAGTGTTGCCTGTATGTGTGAAGACATAACTCATTTGGAAAACTCACACTTGAACCATCAGCGTAAATGGTTTCCAAATTCTGTAACTAGTTCACCAATGAACAAAACAGTTTTCATAGAATGGATGCGTCCGATACGTCTTTTTTGCTGAAGGAGAGCTCTAGACAAAGTTGTGAGTAATGTTACTCTAAGTTGTCGTGAGAATGATTGTGAGAGATAATTCAGGAAGGTCACGTGTAGTTTAGAGAGGATGGGTTTTAAACATGCTAACAGAGTCATACCAGAGCATGGGCTTTTTTGTGAAGGTTGTGTTCTTTTATCTGGGAATAGACTATGATGATTTGAACAGCCCTTGAGGTTACATTTATCGACAGTATAGTTTAGCAGTAGTTGAAGCTGTCAAATCTGTATGAGGGTACTCTTGCCTCTGTCAGGATGCTATCATAAATGCACCAATTTTGAGTCTGATCCCACAATGATGTATGGTATCCAAAAGACATACATGTAGATGTTGAGGCTGTTAATCCATAGGCCAGGCTACCATAGTCCATAGGGGCATAGTATGAGAGTGTTATCAACATTGCTGAAGAGTGGAGCAATCAGCACACAAAGAAGAGTTCCTCAGGCAGCACAGAGCATTAAGTTTCATTTGGCGCTTCTGTTTCAGGTCGTGTATATGTGACACATCAAAAACTAGTTCCAGGAAGTGGTAAGGTTGTACTACCATCAGTTCTACCAGAACATGGAATCATCATGAGGTGATAAATGATTTTTCACAGTTAAAAAAAAAGGACAAAAGAGAGAGAGAGAGAGAGAGAGACGGGGGAGGGTACAGACGGGGGAGGGTACAGACGGGGGAGGGTACAGACGGGGGAGGGTACAGACGGGGGAGGGTACAGACGGGGGAGGGTACAGACGGGGGAGGGTACAGACGGGGGAGGGTACAGACGGGGGAGGGTACAGACGGGGGAGGGTACAGACGGGGGAGGGTACAGACGGGGGAGGGTACAGACGGGGGAGGGTACAGACGGGGGAGGGTACAGACGGGGGAGGGTACAGACGGGGGAGGGTACAGACGGGGGAGGGTACAGACGGGGGGGGGGGGGGGGGTACAGACGGAGGGGGGGGGTACAGACGGGGGGGGGGGGGTACAGACGGGGGGGGTACAGACGGGGGGGGTGGTGGTGGTACAGACGGGGGGGGGGGGGTACAGACGGGGGGGGGGGGGGGTTACAGACGGGGGGGTTACAGACGGGGGGGGGGGGGGGTACAGACGGGGGGGGGTACAGACGGGGGGGGGTACAGACGGGGGGTACAGACGGAGGGGGGGGTACAGACGGGGGGGGGGGTACAGACGGGGGGGTACAGACGGGGGGGTACAGACGGGGGGGGGTTACAGACGGGGGGGGGGGGGTTACAGACGGGGGGGGGGGGGGTACAGACGGGGGGGGAGAGGGTACAGACGGGGGGGAGAGGGTACAGACGGGGGGGGTGAGGGTACAGACGGGGGGGGTGAGGGTACAGACGGGGGGGTAGAGGGTACAGAAGGGGGGGGAGAGGGTACAGACGGGGGGGAGAGGGTACAGACGGGGGGGAGAGGGTACAGACGGGGGGGGGAGAGGGTACAGACGGGGGGGGAGAGGGTACAGACGGGGGGGAGAGGGTACAGACGGGGGGGGAGAGGGTACAGACGGGGGGGGAGAGGGTACAGACGGGGGGGGAGAGGGTACAGACGGGGGGGGAGAGGGTACAGACGGGGGGGGAGAGGGTACAGACGGGGGGGGAGAGGGTACAGACGGGGGGGGAGAGGGTACAGACGGGGGGGGGAGAGGGTACAGACGGGGGGGGAGAGGGTACAGACGGGGGGGGAGAGGGTACAGACGGGGGGGGAGAGGGTACAGACGGGGGGGGAGAGGGTACAGACGGGGGGGAGAGGGTACAGACGGGGGGGAGAGGGTACAGACGGGGGGGAGAGGGTACAGACGGGGGGGAGAGGGTACAGACGGGGGGAGAGGGTACAGACGGGGGGGAGAGGGTACAGACGGGGGGGAGAGGGTACAGACGGGGGGGAGAGGGTACAGACGGGGGGGAGAGGGTACAGACGGGGGGGAGAGGGTACAGACGGGGGGGAGAGGGTACAGACGGGGGGGAGAGGGTACAGACGGGGGGGAGAGGGTACAGACGGGGGGGAGAGGGTACAGACGGGGGGGAGAGGGTACAGACGGGGGGGAGAGGGTACAGACGGGGGGGGAGAGGGTACAGACGGGGGGGAGAGGGTACAGACGGGGGGGGGAGAGGGTACAGACGGGGGGGGGGAGAGGGTACAGACGGGGGGGGGGGAGAGGGTACAGACGGGGGGGGGAGAGGGTACAGACGGGGGGGGGAGAGGGTACAGACGGGGGGGAGAGGGTACAGACGGGGGGGGAGAGGGTACAGACGGGGGGGGAGAGGGTACAGACGGGGGGGAGAGGGTACAGACAGGGGGGAGAGGGTACAGACAGGGGGGAGAGGGTACAGACAGGGGGGAGAGGGTACAGACAGGGGGGAGAGGGTACAGACAGGGGGGAGAGGGTACAGACAGGGGGGAGAGGGTACAGACAGGGGGGAGAGGGTACAGACAGGGGGGAGAGGGTACAGACAGGGGGGAGAGGGTACAGACAGGGGGGAGAGGGTACAGACAGGGGGGAGAGGGTACAGACAGGGGGGAGAGGGTACAGACAGGGGGGAGAGGGTACAGACAGGGGGGAGAGGGAGAGAGAGGGGGAGAGGGAGAGAGAGGGGAGGGGGAGAGAGAGGGGAGGGGGAGAGAGGGGGAAGGGGGGAGGGGGAGAGAGGGGGGAGGGGGAGAGGAGAGAGGGGGAAGGGGGAGAGAGAAGGAATGGAGATGTTGGCAGCAAGTGAAGTAGTTCTGGTAGTTGCTTGTGGTATGCTGGTTGGTCACTAAAAGGGTAACAGCTGATGGCTGGCCACTTCGTGAGGTACTTTCCTGGTTTTACTGGCATAATTCAGGAGGTGACGTGCAAAAACTAACATGACCACTAAATCCAGTTTTCCTTGGTCTAAATAAAACTTATTTCAGACATAAATATGAATGAAGATAACATATTTCAATACAAACACCTTTAATTTTGTGCCAAAAGTCATTTCATATCTGTAAATCAAATTTACAATGAAAACATTCCTTTAAAAATATATTTAAATAGGACATGTTCTCATTGGCATTAATCATTTGGACATGTTCAGCTCTAAACGGTTTTCAAAAGCAAATATCTTTTTTTTTTTAATTACTTCTGTCCTATTGTATGTGATCTAGTATATCACATTACATATTTGTAATAGTTCAGTATGTGATATCATGGAAACAATTATAAACTGGCAACAGTAAAATTTATATTCAGCATTTTACCAAAAGTTCTGATTTTATCGTTGCTTCACACTTACTTAAAATATTTCAAATCACTGTAACAGAAAACAATGAGGTAACAACTGCATTACCCATTGTTAGAATGGCTCTTTGATGTAACTGTTACACGTAAAAATATAAACCAGAAGCATCATATAAACAATCACAAGCAATTTCCTCTCTCTTTGTGTTGAACAACATGGTATATCGTCAATGATGGATGTATACCAACTTAAGTCCTCTTAATTTTGCGAGTGTGAGATTGGATGGCTGAGAAGTACTTGAGCTTATGGTTAAGAAAACAGTTTCGTACTGGCCCATGCATGTTTCGAAAGAGACTTCTGCTCTTTACATCTTGCTGGGACCTCTAGAATGCAGATGCCTCCATAACAATATGAATGTTACCCTTGTATATGAAAATTAGTTTCATTTCACTTATGTGATCTAAATTTTGTAGGCCTTTAGATATGGATTTCACATATATCACTGTCCAATAATCACCAATGTTTCTTACTTCGCCCACTGACTGGCAGACCTCATTATGTTCCTCTTTTGTTACAACTGTTGTCCTGTTTCGTAGAAGTGTCTCTACTCTATCAAAAATGTGGTCAGCAGGTAAGTGACTGTTTCCTCGTAAGAATAATTACTACTTCTCAATATTATTATGAGGAAGCACAGAAGCAAAAATTGATGCTAAAAGCTCCACTGCATGGAAATCAAGTGACTGGAATAAGAGTCTTCTATTGGCCGTAACGAATTAGTTGTTCTTTGCATGAAATTTATGTGTGGCCTTTGCAAGAAACAAATGTGATTCAAATGTCTAAAATCGATCTCTCACAGTGAGGAGGAAACCTATAAAATGACACATTCACTCAGTCCCACCTCACTTGCATTAGCCCACACAATCACTGTATCTCACAGGCCTTAATACAATGGAGGAGGGTGGAAGGTGATATACAAGGGATTGAAACAGAACTAAAACCACAGAAGAGCTACAATAAAGGCACAGGGACTCAGTAAAGTATTGGGAGGAATCTGTTCATAGCAACTGGTTTCGTGGACCAATGTACAAACTCTACCCAATGCCCTGCCAGGGTCAGCTCAATTTTTATAAGCAGCTTTGTAATTTCACAAGAGGATAGTGTTCTGTTGAGGATCTGGTTTCCTATATGTCTATCCAACCTACAGGTGGAATGCTATTAACTGTTTAATAACAGAGGGCAGAAGTAGCCATTACAATTGCTGCATAGAGGGGGACAGGGGGGAGGGGGGGGGGGGGAAGAAATCAAAAGCAACAACATTTTTTGTCACAAATCAAGGTGAGCCAATACTGTGTATTGTGGGGGATTGTTGTCAATTTGCCCAATTTCTGTAGGTAACAATGGGGATCCAGGACCACTGGAGTTACTGGGTCTGTCTTTCCTTACAGTTTCTTGTTTACATCCTCTCTCATCCTCCTTTTAGGATTTTAGTTCCAGCTGGGAAATGTCTAGATGGCTTACTGGAACTGAAGATGAATGGTCCATCCTATGGCCCAGTTCCTACACCTCCTTCAGCTACTAGTTATTGTCAGGGTGTTGGGATGAGGTTGATCTGTAGGGTATGTGTAGGGGTGGGAGGCAGCACTCCCTGAAGAGGGATCTGTTGAGGAGGATATTGCTCTGCTTTGGGAGACAAGGTTGACATCTTTGAGGTAGATGTAAAAGGGATAATATGGAAGGGAAAGAGAGAGGGAACAACTTCATTTCCCTTATGGGGTGTGCTTGGAAGGCTGATCAGGCATATTACTGAGCGAGGGAGGGTGAGCAATCTTTTTCACTGTAGATGATACCTTTGTTAATAACTGTCTGAAATTTTTCATCATTTGTACAGGATGCAAGCATTCATACTTCTGAGCCTCAAAGTAGGTTTTTGGTCAAAGGATTTAAATTCTTATATTTTGCATTCTTTTCTGAAGACATGGCAAGGTGGTGAGCGAGCAGAATATTGTTCTCGACAGTTAAGGTAAATCTTTGGTTTGCACATAGCGTGTTCTTGTGTACTGGTTCACCACAGTTTCCATAAATTGTGTCATCTGTACAGTGTGAAAATATGCATCCCAGTTCATAAATTTAAAACAATGGTAGTGCATATCATCTGAGGTAATGCTAACAGAATATTTCCTTCTCTTTGTCTGAGAGTATGTCACCTTCAGAAGCCAGGATGAAGGCACACTGGACATGAAAGACAAAGCAGACTTCAAATCTTTCTATGTTGGCATGTTATTTTTCAATCTGTTAGTAGTATAATGTCACAATGAAAACTTTTCTTTGTACCATGTTGAAACTCTTTTGGGATGCAATTATGACTGAGATATCTTCACACTTGTTGCACTACAGCAAGATTGGCGACTAGGTGGGAGATGATGTTTTGATTAATACTGATCCATTTCCTACCAAGGTGACTTTGCTGTACTTATCTTCAGTTGTTCTACAAAGAAAAATGGTTCTCCATCCGTTCTGGTATAGACCAAGTATTGTAGAGTGGTTGTTCTCCTTGTTTTGTAAATAAATTTTCCTCCCATGGTGTAGATAAGGTAGGAAATGTGTCTCATCTCTGTAACTATCTGATCTTCCATATACGACTACTAGGAGCATATGACCACCAGATGGGAATAGTCTGGAGCTCTTCACTGCAAGTTGTTCACCTTGGTGGCACTCCAGCTGAGGTTTGTCCCCATCAAAGCAATGGCTACCAACAGTGTGATTCCTGCATGGTCAAAGGGCTACAGCTGTGCAAGTACTCAATGAATCCCTCTATGAAGGATTGGCTACCATGTTGGGTTTTGGGCACGTTCAATGTATCTCATATATATCAGGTGAATAAAATGGAGTATGAAATCTAGTAAGACTTGTTTTGAAAAGTGGACTTTCAAACCCAGTAACAGGGATCCTACATGACTAGTAAAAAAAGATAAGGAATACGTTAAGATGGTGGAAGAATGTCCCAAATTGGAATCCTTGGGTAAGCTCTGGCCACATCAAAGGAGCCACCAGGGGGGAAGGATGGTCAGAGGGCGGAAGGGGTAGGTGGGTAGGAGAAAGGGAGGGGGAGGAAGAGGAGGGAGGGAAAGGGGGGAGGGAGGGTGAAGGGGACAGAGGGGAGGGGAGAAATGCAGCATGGCATAAGATGAAATACCATAATGGCTCAGGGCACGGCCCATGCTCACTATGCACATGCTCACCAAAGAGTTGGAGAGGAGGGGTCAGAAAGATAGAGTAGACTCAGGTGTTGGTACATTTATTGTAAAATGATGCAGAAATACTAGGTTCATCAAGGCCTAATGGGAATCTAACTGCAAATTTATATGAAAAAAGTAACTGGCATTGGTGTAAATGGCTCTGAGCACTATGGGACTCAACTGCTGAGGTCATTAGTCCCCTAAAACTTAGAACTAGTTAAACCTAACTAACCTAAGGACATCACAAAAATCCATGCCCGAGGCAGGATTCGAACCTGCGACCGTAGCGGTCTTGCGGTTCCAGACTGCAGCGCCTTTAACCGCACGGCCACTTCGGCCGGCGGCATTGGTGTACTTCAATAAATATTGGCTGTTTCTACCACCTGCTAGATTCAGCATATCAACATGTATACTGCCACCACTGTATACCTCATGAGGATAAGACAAGTCACACCAGTGCGTGCATGGAAACACCTCTCCCCTCCTCCCTTACACACACACACACACACACACACACACACACACACACACAGAGCCTCTATGTGAGCATCAGGAAGAGGGAATCAGTGAGACATTTATGTTTCAAGTGCACATTGTACATAAACATGTGCAAATGTAAAGACACAATAGTGTGACAAAAAGGTGATATGTCCATGGCCATATGGTGTGCAAAGTTGCTGGATTTGTTGGTGTTTCATTGTGGATGGTTACAAGTTTCTAGAAGCAGTGTAGTAACACACAGTCAAAAACACGATGTCAAAATTGTAATCGGAAAAAGATACTGACAGAGGGAGTGGAGATGTATTTCATGGCCTTGTGAATCAAAATTGCTTTCAAATCCAACATGAATTTCTGCATGCAGTGAATGAAACTCCATCCCAACCTGTTGGCAAGAGAGCACTGGAACAGGAACTGCATGCAATGAACATTTGGAATTGGTCACCTCGCAAAAATCCATTGCTCACACAAGCACATACTGCTGCATATCTTCAATGGGCTAGATATCATCGAACATAGACAGTAGCCAACAGGCAAAACATAGTTTGGTCTGATGAATCACATTTTTACCTATATTCAAATGAGACATGCATCACTGAGTGCACTGAAGGTCAAATGAAGCAATTCAGCCTGAATATGTGCAAGCCAGAGGTTTTTACTATTATGAACTGGTCCTGCTCACTGAGGTGACCACAAACATGAACCAGCATGTTTATTTAAAAATTCTGAATTATCACTTGGTGCCTTTCAGTCAACATCTGCATGACGAGTACGCTACTGATACCCCTGTTTTTCAAGATAACAACCGCAAAGTTCATCAGGCTGGAAGAATATGTCGCTTGTTATTTGAACACTCCCCCACTTTGTTATACCATGAGTAGCCTGCAATATCACCTGACCTGAATCCCATAGAATATAAATCAGCACACCCAAATTTGGGGGAACTGCATGATCAAATCCTCAGTGAGTGATTTAATCTGGATGCGATGTACCTGCACAACCTTTTGGACTAACTTCCCAACCGAATCCAAGTGGCTATCAAGTCCAGGGGCAAAATTACATGGCAGTGAATCTTTCTGTGAGATTATGTAGATTTAGATCCAGATGTAGATCAAATTGACTGTAATTAGTGTGAAGGCTGTCAAACACATATCCAATATTTACATTCTTCAGTTGTTGCATCTCAGAGTGAGCAACTGTAGACTGTTCAGAATACCATACATACAAGAGATAGCAACAACCTGATATATATACTCTCCAGAATATTTGCCTACAGCATTAGGAAAAATAACATTGTAAATGGGAAAATAAACTTAATAGTGTACGACTAAGAATGGAATAAAAGGTCACACTATGTATTAGAAGTACTAAATTAGCATGCTGCACTGGATTATTTTCACAGAAATCACCTAACAATAGATTCTAGGTGTTAGCTTTTGATGATGAAAATTTAAAAAACTAAATTCAAGACAAAGAACTTTATTACTCCATAATACTATTTCATGACAGACTTACCAGCAAGCTGTGATATTTTTGAATTAGAATAGAAACTACCCTTAGCAGTCTCATGCTTATTGGAAAATACGGCTTGTCTAATGGAGTTGCTTGTTGTATACTCTGTGGTACAGAACTTCGATACTTTATATTTGGGGAAAACAATTTTATAACCAATGCACACACTCTTTCCTTTAACAAGAAACTGAATTCTGGATGCTGCAAGTAAGAAATAGAACAAAATTATTAGTTAGTAAGCAAATTGAAACATCTACATTTCTGTATATGAAGTCTGAGTCTCCACCACTGCCAAAATTGGGAAATGAAAGATACAATTTTCATAGAAAACAAACTAACTACTATTCATGAAATAGTTCAATTACTTATTTATTTAATTTGAAAACAGAGTTTCAAATACAAATAGTCCTTATAGATCAACTACATAAAGTCCAAACTTGTGTATTATATTATGTTTGTACTTTTTCCACAGTTGGGTACAATTAAAGTCAAGAAAAGCCTATACCACAATATACGAGAGTAATCCCAAAAGTAAAGAACTCTGTTTGTGTGGCAGTTGGTCACACTTTTATGAAGAGTGCTTCATGCGCTGTGTGTACACATGCACACGCCACGCTGAGGCGCTCAGTCTTGGCTTGGCAGCTGTTGAGAATGGAGCTCCTGTTGGATGTTACCGCCACATGCGAATTGTGCGCAGTTATTTAGTTTTTGAATGCAAAGGGCACTGCACCAATTGAAATCCATCGCCAATTGACGGAAGTGTATGGTGAGTCATGCGTGGATGTCAAAGATGTTCGTAAGTGGTGTAGAGAGTTTGCAGCTGGTCGGACCGAAATTGACGACGAACAAGGGAGCGGGAGACCATCAATTTCTGAGGAGACAGTGTTGAAGGTTGAGCAAAGCATTCATGACGATCGGCAGATCGCCCTGGATGATCTCTGCACGTCGGTTCTTGAGGTTTCCCGAAGCACCGCTCACAGGTTTTTAATGGAAACATTGGACTACCGGAAGGTGTGGGCAAGATGGGTGCTACGCATGCTGACTGAGGACCACATATGGCAATGAGGTGATGCTTCCCGTGCATTTCTTCACTGCCTTGCACCCGAACAGGACAACTTTCTGGACTCAATTGTCACGGGTGACGAAACTTGGGCATACCACTGTACACCTGAGACCAAGCAACAATCACGCTAGTTCATAACTTTCTGAACAGCACGGCGGCAAGCTGGTATGACATGGGCATACAAAAACTGCCACTGTGTCTACAAAAATGCATCGAGAGAAATGGTGATTGTGTCGAAAAATAGCTAAGTGTTCAAGCTGTAAACTGATGTAAACCATTGTAGAAATAAACAGGTGTATGTACTTATAAAACAATAGGAGACCTTACTTTTGGGATTACCCTCATACGTATATAGGTTATGAAACAGTTTGATCATGAGATTCTCTTTTCATGTGAAACAATTTCAAACTATTTTCTTAAGTGTGTCATTCATAGTTTCTTAAAAGTGATCGACAATAGACATATTTTAGGTGACTGGTTAGATTCCATACAGCATGTAACAACTACTGATAGGAAATGTTTATTGAGCATTTTGCACCACTCTGATGGCTCACTAATAGTATTACTTTCTCCACAGCAGTAGTGGGATATATTGATCAGCTATCCTGATATTCCTTTCAGAACAGATTATATGACTTTAATTCTGCCCTAAAAGCTGCCTATTCTCTTGGTGTAATGCTTGGTTTTAGGCAGTGCAATAACATTCAGCATTCTGAAGTACTGTCTGTAGTGAAAGCTTTGTAACTGCTTACTGTATGACTGACTATGTGACGGTAATTATGTGATGAATAAAAGAGTGCTGATTTCTTGAGACTATCTTTCTGTATTAGCACTGATGTACTTAAAAATTAACTCTTTCAGCTAGAGACAACCAAGAATAAAGTTATATGGCATAAACTGTGCAATTGGCACCATGAACATGGTTTAAAATCATTTGAAAATTTTCAAACCCAATCATTTTTACAGTATGAAGCTAAATTTAGCAAACTAAGCAGCTGCCGAAAGATTTCTTTTTCTTTTTTTCTTTTTTTTTTTTGCATAAAAAACAATGTCTGTGCTAATATATTCAAAATGTACCTGGTAAAATACAGATGAAAAATTTGTCAGAACTGACTCCAGCAGTTCCAAGCCAAATGTGCGTGTCATCTCAGTCATTCCAATTAACCAATATGGTTGATCAGCATTTACAAGCTGCACAAGGTCCTGATCAAAAGAAAAAGAAAATTCAATTTTACCTACATTTTTAGACTTAATACATTTGATTAGAGCATATAAATTACTAATTTAGTTTATAAAAATGTCATTCTTAATTAACCCTTTCAGGCCCTCTGGCTAAAATTGTGTACATTAACTTTTACTGTGTTTAAGCTGCAACAGAAGTATTTTTTCCCAATGGAAACCTGAATGTTCAACCTTTTCATCATGCCCAAGTGCTGCCAACTGTTGGGCATCACTATGAAAATATCAGCAAGTCAATACAGCAGTGTGCAGCATTTCATGAACACCAGAATACACAGATGTAGTTGGTTCGCTATATTCCACTGTATAAATGAATATTTTCATTATTATTCTGCAGGTAATTATTGAATGATCATTTTACTATTTATTACAATATAGAATATTTCATAATTAGTTATTTCAGTCCATAAAATGAAGCCAAGTGTACACAGTATGTTTTCAAAATGGGTACACATGTTTGTATAAATCTTTCATCTAATGGCATTACGGACCTGTGTAAGAGCATTACCATATAAAGAAAAAATTTCCTTCCACCAGAAAAAAACTGGTCTGAAAAGGTTAATGTAGGCTATAGTGAGCACACTATGACAAAATATTATCATTTTATTATGTAATAACTCACATAAAATTATTCTGCCCACTTTTTATTTCATGCACAGGTGCAAGAAGCAGCTGAGTGTTGCTTGTAAGTTTCATCTGCACTACAGACAACAAGAACTATTATTAACCTAAAAATTGTAAGAGTAAAATATTTGGAATACAGAAAGTAAGGCGAGAAAATATTTTGGAGGTGAGGTTTTGTGGACAGCCTTTCCCTTCTACACATGTAACAGTTATGTTATATGCTGACAGACGATCTTGTTTTCATACTTCCTTTTTACTTTTTGTTTCCCACTGAAGTTCTTTCTATCCACTAAATTCATGCCAGCCGCTTCCCTTCCACCATGAATAGATGACAAAACATCGTAACCATAACATCTGTTTTGGAAAACCCTCATCAATACTTCATTCTCATTCTTACACACGCATGCACGCACGCATGCACGCACGCACCCACGCACACACCATATGTATGAAAACAAGATTATCTGTCAGCATATAACTATTAAAGATGTAGAATGGAAAAGATTTAAAAAAAATAATAATAATAATCGAAGAATTGTATAATCTTGCACAATGAGCTCTAGAAAAGACTCAAGGCACATAAAGTAAAGGAATAAGAAGAAACATCTCACTAACCTGAAACATTAGATATGCATCAGCAGCACATAGCCTTAAACCTTTAGGTGCAACATTACTAGGAACTTTCAGCTCCTCCAGATTAATATCTTTCTGCACTCCTGTGTCACGATCGTAGTATGCTTCATCTTCGGCAACAACTCTTTCAAATACTAATGAAACTAATTGTCTAACAGTTGCTCCAGCAGTATTAATAGTTGTTGAATCTTTGGTAAAATGTAAACGAAAACAAAGAACCAAATTCTGTAAAGAAAGAACATTTAAAAATTTTCAGCAACAGAAACATCAGTCAACCTCTACACAATATTTTCAAATTTACAGTAATATGGCACAGACCAGTGCACCTAATTCAACCACACCAGACAATAAAATTCTCTCACTCAGAAAGTCAAAGAAAAATTGTAATACTTCATACAGCTATTTTTTTTAATTTTACACAAACAAAAACTTCATAAAAATAAAAGAAATAAAGACAACTTTTTCAGTTACATTTACAAAAACAGTTGCATTGAATTGTTTGTTGAGTTCTTGGTTATCATTCAAGTCTGAGGAAATCTTGGTTTTCATCCCAAGAGATTTAAATACAGAAGTCCTGAAACACAACAAAGTTTACATTTCAGTCAAGATCTCAGTCTAACCATATATTTATTAATTCTGAAAAAATGGATGTTGCAGAGGCTAACTAATGACAGACTAATTTTGAACCCCACTTGCAATCAAATAGTGCACTATCAACAGGCAATATCAAAGATCCAGTGGAGCTATTAATAGTCTGCAAAATGGGTATCTACTGACAACTCAGATGGTATTACCTGACTACTCAAGTCCATATTACCATGAAGAAATTCCAGTGTAACTTACAATTACGTTACAAGATTTGTTCTTGGGAAAGGTATGTCATGACTGGAATTAACATTTACTGTAACATCCATCAGTACTTACTCTAACACTGTTGACATAACAACCCAATGTTAAGAAGTTTATCAGCTAAAGAAAACGCCCCTGGCTCAAATCAATTTTCTGGCCAAATTAGGCCCTAATTTTTTTTAAAAAATTAGGTCAATCCTCCCTTTCTGCTATCCTGCAAAGGTTCATTTTATTTACTTTTGTATGTACACTCATGAGCAATTGAATCAGACATACCTATTTAGTCACCAGGTAGCATTCCCTTTCACCCTAAATATGTCAACACCACATTGAGGGACTAACACTATGAAACACCGAAAGTGCACTGATCCACAGCCACTCTGATGCCCACAGCTCACAGAGGTCTGTCAGAGATCGAGCCAAGACACACACATTTTCCTCAGATATGCTTAATAGGATTGAGGTCACATGACTTCATGAATTATGTAAGCATTGTCATGCTCATGGAGTACACCTCAAACCATTCTGACAATTTCAGAGTGATAGGGTGGTGCATTGTATGTGTGGTGCTGCAGGTGAACCAAAAGACACACTCAGACCCATTCCTATGTTGTTCACTGGGAAAAGAAAAGGGCAGTTGGATTGAAAGCCACGTTTGCACAACTCTGACAGACCACCAGTTGTATTATTTTCCCAACAACAGAACTGTGATATGTTGAGTAGCCAGCATCTATCCTGATATTCCTTTCAGAGCTGATTATGTGGTTTTAATTATGTTCTGAAGGCTGCCAAGTCTCTTGGTGTAATGCTTGGTCTTAAGCTGCCCAGTAGCATTCAGTACTTTGAAGTACTGTCTGTAGTGAAAGCTTGCCATATGATTGACTGTGTGACAGCAGTAATGTGTTTGATTCTCCATGTAAGTTCCATCAGTTTCCAGAATGCTGCCCTGTTCTCAAGTAGGATGCATCATCTCTACAGCTACATAAGCACTCCACAGCCTGTGTACAGTGCATGACAGAGGGTACATAATACCAACATTATCAAGTTTCTTTCCTTCCATTCATAAATTGAGCAAGGGAAGAAAAGACTTTAAAATTCCTCTGTATGTGCTCTAATATGTATTATCTTTTTCTCACGATCCCTATGTGAGATATACATTGGTGGCACCTCTGAAAACAGGTTTTCTAAATTTAAACAAGGTTTGGTGAGAATGACATTGTCTTTCTTCCAAGAATTGCCATTCAAGTTCTCCAAGCACTTCTTTTACACTTTCATGTGGGCTATATCAAACTGTTATAATCCTAGCAGCTTGTCTCTGAATTTGTTCAATGGGTAAGTGGCAAGATGCCAACAGTTTTGAACAACAGTACCCACTACAAAGGAAAGTTTGCCCATAGAACTTGGTGCAGAAAATATTGTTCATTGGTGAAACTCTACCATAGCAGTACTTCAAGTATAAACTACACAATTAAGCACTTCTGTTCTGATTGTGAGAATCACCTCACTTTGAATGAAAGAAGAGGGTGGTGTAATCTGGTCTCTCTCTCTCTCTCTCTCTCTCTCTCTCTCTCTCTCTCTCTCTCTCTCTCTCTCTCTCTCCCCTGCACACATAGACACCCCCCCCCCCCCCCACACACACACACACCATAGAGAGTATACTACGCATTATATTGAGAAAGAGACAGTAAGTAATTGTATGTAGTAAAAATTTAGCAATGAATACTGCATGATGTCTGCTGAAGTCTCATTTTTCTCATTTCTAGATATTTTATACATAATTGTAGACATATGTTCCAGATAACATTCACATTGACTCTTACCCTTGCAAGCGTGTCACCATGTACAACAGTATTTGTAGTCAACAGCAAAGTGACACTCTGCAAGACCTTAACCTCCTCAGTCCCAGATTCCATTAGCATCCAAAGAGTATCAGTTATGTATCTTGCTCCTTTCTGATCAACAGCCTGCTGAGTCATCAGCCGCTGCATTATTCCCAGGCATAACTGTAATAAAGTAACATTGATGTAGATATGACAAAATGTAATTCTCTAATGCCATAAAGAAGACAGAGTCAAAATGAAAACAAAAAACCTTACTTTAGGCACGGAAATACATAGGTGAGCTATGTATAAAAGAAGCTGTGAATGGTCTACAGCTTTAAGTACCAGATTGGAGGGTTTGATGGGAAGTGTGAAGTCAATAGTTGTAGTAAAATGAGTAAAAGTGTACAAGGAAAGAAGAGGGTGGTGTAATCTGATTTTGAGTTTTGAGGTCAAGAAACCTTCAGAGATTCAAGACAAAGTAATAGGAGTTCAGTTCAATTCAATTTTTTTTATATCTGTTATCAAGAAACTCTAAACAGTTTGTACATATTCATCAACCATGATAAAATACAATGCATTATACTACATATACAAGGTGTTTCACAATTCCAGTTGCAGGCATCTGGGTGGCGTAGAGGGGCTTTATAGATAAAGCTTTGATAAGAAATCCATATCCAGAAATATCCAGTTTTGATATAAAATAAATGTGAAGATCAGATCACTTTCAAGTATCCTGCTTCATGCAATGCACCCAGAAGATATAATGAAGGGATAAGAAAGATTAGAGCTTAATGTCTCATTGACACTGAAGTAATTAGAACGAAGCACTAGCTCACCCTGATTCAAAGCTGGGGAAGAAAATCAGCCACGCCCTGTCAAAGGAACCATCCTGACACAAACAGCAGATTTTTGGGACTCACAGAAAACCTAAATCAGGACAGTCAGATGTGGATTGGAACCACTGTCTTCATGTCTCCATCAAGTGGGAGATTTAAAGACTTTCAAATGTATTTTACAGCCATATGGTACATTTCCAGACATGAGTTTCTTATCAAAATCTAATCAACCAAGTCCCCTCTGCAATCCCCAGAAGCCGGTGGAACTCTTCGCATAATCATAAATTACATTAACAGTAACTATTGTTAATATATCAGATAGAAATAAAACATGAAATTGAAAATATAATTAAATAAAACAATGTAACAAAGGAATTTAATTAAAGTTTAAGTAAATAACTTTCAGCTCATTGTATGTCACCTGTTATTGGTTGCCTTGGAAGAACTCAAGGTCTTTCAACTACAACTATACCAACTACACATATTGTTGCTACATTCCTCCACATTGCCGATAATGTGCCGATAAGTGCTGGCTCAGCAATGCCCAAGTCTATGCATAGTCATGTGGGAGGGCATTGCATTCTTCTTTACTTCTTTTTATTTTATAATGCCTCCAAGTTCAATAATAGTTGTGGTTGGGTGGTTGACTTTTTTTTTTGGGGTGGGGTGGGAGGGGGGGGGGGGGGGGGGTAAGGGACCAAACAATGAAGTCATCAGTCTCTCGATCTAAGGATGGGGCATCCAGGAGTAGAGATGTCCACCAATATGTTTTCTTATCTACTGGGAAGATTCATAACAGTACAAGTTAGACAGCAGAAAATGTAATAGTCTAGACATCTTTTGTACCATCAAAAATAAAAACAAGATTAAGGAGGTAGCGAAGTCGGCAGGTGGGCATCTCCAGGACTCTGCATGCGACAAGAAACGTCCCACCCACAGCTGTCCCACCCCTGAGCCATTACTGCAAGAGCGCCCATTATTCAACAAAGTGTGACACCCAGAACAGAAAACTGAGTGCAGCAGAAAGGAGGCAAATCAAATCTAAAAACGATTAAAACAGAATAAAAGAGGGATGAAACAGTAGCCTGGTCAACGAGGTAGGGTTGGGGACTGCCTGACCTAGTATATAGCGTGAGACACCCCATTCCCAACCACTCTTGCCCTGCTCCAGTGCTAGATTAAAACCTTATAACTGAGAATAAAAACCACTTTCATGGAGAAAAATAAGAACCAGTTCAACCATCCATGAATCATCTGCCAATATTAAAGGCAATGATTCCAGAAGTCCATATTTAGCATGGATGGTAAAAAGAAGGCCCCCAAGCATCCATCAAGATACGAGCTACTGTTTGTAATGCTCCATAACCACAATGTGAGGGTGGCCCATTACACAAAAGAAAGCAACGGGTTAACCTGGTATGACCAATGCGGAGATAGCATAGGACTGTGGATTCCCTCCATGGAAGCAAAAGGAAGGGAACCATGCTGCAGTAGTCTCCTCGATTGTGATGAGTGTGGTGTCACCGCCAGACACCACACTTGCTAGGTGGTAGCCTTTAAATCGGCCGCGGTCCGCTAGTATACGTCGGACCCTCGTGTCACCACTGTCAGTGATTGCAGAACGAGCGCCGCCACACAGCAGGTCTAGAGAGACTTCCTAGCACTCGCTCCAGTTGTACAGCCGACTTTGCTAGAGCTGGTTCACTGACAAATTACGCTCTCATTTGCCGAGACGATAGTTAGCATAGCCTTCAGCTACATCACTTGCTACGACCTAGCAAGGCGCCATTATCATTTGCTATTTATCTTGTGATGCATGTACTGTCAGACCGATGTTCACCAATTATGGATTAAAGTTTAAGTATTCCATCAGCTACGTACTTTATTTGCCAGTCTCAATCCCTTTAACTGTTCCAGACCTCACGCCAGCCTGCGTGAGCTTAAACGCGTGCCTTTCAGCTTCCTCATAGTGGCTCGGCTGTCTTGCCAAGTCACAACAATGAGTTTATTAGATGGAGCAGTAGCCCACAACATGCCTTTCTACCTCCGAGTGAGCAGAGACCTTATGTGCACCTGCAAATCTGCACCGCGTGTCGGCAAAGTGAACAGGCAGTGAGTAAGTGCTCCTCTAGCCAAACGATCAACCAGTTCATGCCCTGGGACAGGTGCATAACTTGGGACTCTGAGAAATACAATTTAGCAGGCAGCATAGCAAAGGTTAGTGAGAAGTTCATGAATAGATGATACCAAAGGGTGGCAAGAACAGCATTGGTCAATAGCCTCTGCGTCAGTACATATTAGAACACAGTCAAGGGAGGTGCGTTTAGTAAAATGGAGGGCTCTGCTGCCTGCTGTCAGCTCTGCCATAAACATACTACACGTTCCCAGCAATAAATGGTGTTCCACACTGGCAGGAAATGTAAAAACATAGCCCAATTAATCCACAGTTTTAGAGCCATCAGTGTAAAAGATGATATCACCATGAGTCTCTTGAATAACTGGACATAACAGATGCCAAATGGTCATGGGGGTGACCATGACTATAGGACCTTGGAAAAAATCTGTCCTAGTCTGTGGCCTGGGCACCATCCAAGGGGAAGTGCATGGGAAAACATGAAGAGCATAATCCAGGAAGCAGAGCTGGAGATCTTGGCAGAGGGAAGAGTGGCAGATTCCAACTGGTAGTTCCACCTAAGGGCGGCTATCAGGATGATGACACCCTTCGTATGTAAAGGGAATGGGACACATGCGATGACCAGGCGATTGAATAAGAGAGTAAGAGCTGGTACCGCTGAATCTGAAGGGGAAGATCCCCTCTTCAGCAAGGAGATTGTCTATGGGACTAGTCCGAAAGGCACCTGTGGCCAGATACACGTCACAATGGTAGACTGGGTCTAGCAGTCTTAAAACTGAAGGAGCCACTGAGCCATAAACCTGGCAACCATACTCCAGTCAGGACACACCAGGGCCTTGTAAACCTGCAGAAGAGTAGCATGATCCACACCACAAAATGCGTGGGCAAGAAAGCAGAGCACATTAAGCTTCCACATGCTGCTAGTCTTCAGGTGATAAACGTGGGGCAGCCAGGTCATATATAGTGCTGTGTACCTAGGTAGAGCCATTACAGCAGAAATGCATGACCCACTTTTTGAGGGAGAGAAGTGGCAACCATGGGAAACAGCCCATGCAGAGGCCCTTCGGGTGGCACCTTGGAGCTGATGTTCAGCAGATGCTACTGAGTGGGAGCTGTAACAAATGCAAAAATAATCAACAAACAATTCAAGGGTGATCAGCAGTCCAACAGACATCACTAACCCATTAATGGCAGAGTGGGAAAGAGTAAAACTCAACACACACAGCCTTGTGGGATGCCGTTCTCTTGGACCCATAGGGAGCCGAGTGAAGTCCCGATTCCATTCCTGAGCAACCAGTAGGATGAAAACTGATGAATAAAAATTGGTAGGTGGCTTCAAAAGCTCCAGTCACGGAGGGTGAGTAAAATGTGATGACTCCAAGTGGTGTCATATGCCTTATGCAGGGGGGAAAAAAAGAAGACTGCCACAAGGTACTGGCACTTAGAAAAAGCCTGTTGAATTGCTGTTTCCAACCTAAACAAATGGTCAGTTGTGGGTCATGCCTCCCAGAAACTACACTTATAGGGGGACAAGGGCCCCCCAAGATTTGAGAACCCAGCATAATCTGTGGAGAATCAGCCTTTCAAGCAGCTTACAGAGTATGTTGGTGAGGCTAACCGGACAGTAACTGTCAAGAGATGTTGGGTCTTTGCCTCGCTTAAGGACTGGGACAACTATGCTATCTTTCCAGTGTGAGGCGAAGGCACCTTGGAGTCAAAGACATCTTAAGACCCAGAGAAGATGTTGTCTTTGGCGAACATTCAAGTGTTGCATCATCTGATTGTGAACTGAATCAGGCCTGAGACTCTGTCGTAGGTTGAGATAAGAGCCTGAAGTAGTTCCCTGACAGTGAAGGGTTCATTATAAGAATCAGCCTGGTAGGGAGTGAAACATAATGGGACCTCTTCAATTTGTCACTTCTGCAGTAAAAAGGTAGCAGGATAGGAAGAGGACACCAATGCTGTCACAAAGTTGGTCGCAAGATGTTCTGTAAGAACCGGCGAATTGGTAAAAAGTCCACTCTGTAAGACTAGACCTGGAACAGCTGCTGAACACTGGCGACCCGTAAGACCATGGAGCTTGGCCCACACCCAAAATAAAGGAGACGTAGCACTCCCAGCATTCCTTCTTAATGTGTTTTATTATTTAGCGAGCCTTAGCACGAAGTCGCTTAAAAGCGATTAGGTTGTTCTGCGAAGGATGTTGTTTGCATTGCTGCACGGCTCACTTGCAATCCTGAAAAGGTACTGCAATGTCTTTGATCCACTACGGCACTTGCCAACTCAGAGTGGGCAAACTGTAGAAAGGGGAATAGCAGTTCCAGCAGTGGGGGTGACGCCTTCCACAACCTCATCAATACGATATGACAGAGAGGTGGAAAATGTAATAGCAGAGGCATACAAAGGCCAGTTGGCTCTGTGAAATGCCCAATGTGGTTGTCTTTTCATTTGGTGATGACACGGAAATGAAAGGATCGCCAGAAAGAGGCAATTGTCACAAATTCCATCATGAAGTAACCAATGTAGCTAAGCTACAAGATTAGGGGAAGAGACTGTTAGATTGATAGGTGAAAAGGTGCCAAGGTTAGCACTGAACTGGGTAGGAGAACCATCACTGAGGTGGCACAGATCATGGTCTGTGAGAAGCTGGTCAATTAGAACATCCCTACAGTGGTGCTTCCCCACAGGGGGTGGTGTGCACTGAAAGTCCTCAAGCAAGAGAAAAGAGGGGAAAAGATGCTGGATTGATGTGGTCAAATTAACATAAATGGCCTGCCTGGCAGTAGGTAAATGTTGCAAAGAGTAATTGCCGAGGTCATTCGCACCCACACCGCTATTGCCCCCACAAGGTACGAAAGGAAATCCATTCGCCAATGACATATGTACAGGCCAAAGTACAGACCCCTCCAGCTGCCCTTTCTGGACTGGCGCAGTTCCGACAGAATGCACGATAACCACCGAGTTTTGAAGAACAATCACCAGTGAAGTGCACAGCTAAGAGAGCAATGCAAACTGCAGAAGAGGAAGAAATAAGATATTCTAGTTCTGGCAGGTAACAGCAGTACCCATTATAATTCCACTGAATGATCATATGAAAGGTCGCTAGGTTAGATGTGAAGTGGACAGGAGGGCCATGACACCACATGATCATTGCCTTTCACCACTGAGAATCGACCCACATCCACAAACATCAGCTCAGAATCCAACTGCGTAGGTGGATCTGGTGCCTGCAGGGCACCGGAGTAGCCTTGTCCTTCTTCTTCTTCTTCTTCTTCTTCTTCTTCTTCTTCTTCTATAACCTTTGAAGGGCAAGGTTCCTGAAGGGGCTATCAGCATTGAGTGAAGTGACAGATGAAGATCGGACAGCCCAGGGACCTAGAGGCCATGGCTCCTTCATGCATTGATTGGTGTCGGACCTCCTTTACTGTGGAAGAGGAGGGTAGTGGGAGATTTTGTCTTTTTTTTTGGGGGGGGGGGGTCTAAATGTTAGCATAATTGACTGTCATATCAACCGATAATATTAATGCATGAAACACATATGGACAGCTGTATGTAAAACTTTGTACACTGTTCTACACTGCTACAGGGGAAATTTGATTCTCAGTCATCCTGTACCACAACTGTAGCATTCTTCTGGGAAAGGTAACTCTCTCCCCCACAGACAATGCTGACATTTAGTTCACAGACAGGCTACCTTCTCAGCATTTCCTGTTCAATTCTCCTAAGTAGGTAGACAAAGTAACTTGTCTTAGCTCCTGTTTATACAGTGGAGTTATTGTCAGTTTATTAACTGAGTACATATTTGCAGTTGTGAAGTGAGTTTTTATGAAAAAAAAGCTCAACAGCTGGACCTCTCAAATGCCTACAACACCGAAGAGCCTGCCCCACGCATGACATGCTGTCAATATGTATTCAACAATGTTGATTTCATCGTCTCCACTCCCATTGGCTGGAATATATTTCCTAGCCTGAGGGATATCAAATTCACCGCCCCAGCCTCAATCTCCCAACATCTGAAGAGTTCCAGAGGCTTAAACTGTCTCCCTCTGCAACACAAGGAGGTCACCTAGCTGTTATGGAACTTCAGATAATTCAGTGTAAGACAAGCAACGCCTTACAGCAGATCACTGTTCTAGTTTTGAACATTCCAACTCCCACCAGCTTGTAAGATATACTGTCACTGTGTGGAAAGTGCCATGAGTTCCTGAATGCATGAGATTTATGCAGTCTACCAGTAACACAATTAATCATGAGAGAAGTGCAGTAACTTTCTGGTCATTCATTAATTCACCACAAAGTGAGTACAACATAAACACACCGCTTTACAATGTGCTGTCAATGACAGCAGCAAGGTGCCACATTTAACAATTCTCTCTCTTTCCCACCAACACTACATACGTCACTGGCACCACACACTGAGATTAAATACTTCTCATTCATTGTTTATAGGAAAATATTTTACATAAAACCTCACTTAGTAACTGCAGATATGGACACAATTGAAAATAACTATTATATATAAACAAGATCTGTCAAGAGAAGTAAACAGGAAATACTGGGGAGGGATAGTCTGTCTGTGAACTAAAAACTGAGCAACACTTGTGGTGTGGGAAGTTGCCTTTCCTGGATGAATGCACCAGCAGCTGTACAGTATGACTAAGAATCAATTTCCCCTGCAGCAGTCTAATACAGTGTGCAGAGTCTGTCCATATGCATTTCTTGCTTTAGTGTTATTAGTAACTCATATACTCACATCTTTATACTACATAGTGTTAACAGACTTTGTGGAAAATAAACAACCCTGAGCATGTGTGTGCACTGCATCATCAGCATATTATAAGCTGTGCTGCGGCAGGTTGGTACAACTTTGTGAAACACCCTGCAGTTGCTTCTGGTCATACCATGGGATAGACAGAGCAAGGAATAAGCTGCTCATTCTTCAATTTGCAGACCTATGAAGGGGGGAATTACATGACATCAATCTGGCAACCAACAATCCCTCGCACTTCTACCCCCGCCCCTCCCCTCCAATCCCCAGCCCTCGACTGTATTACACCCACAGAACATAATTTATGCCTTAATATGATTCTACAGCACTTAAACATGCTCAAGTAATTACTATTTGTTCTTAATCCATTTCATTTAACAGTAAACAGTAATTTTATACCACTGAAACACTATTTTTAATAATCTGCAATTCTTCCGTTCCCTGCAATGTGGACTCTCTTAGTCCTAGTGAAACAATGAATAGGACCTTTCTTGTCGGAAATCTGATTTAGTTTAATTTTGTGCTGGGAAACATTTCCAATAGAATCCATGCTTCTCAAGTTATTTTTAAAACAACAACAACAACAACAACAAAGTGGTCTTTAAATGGAATAAGCTGCTCATTCTTCAATTTGCAGACTTATGAAGGGGGGAATTACATGACATCAATCTGGCAACCAACAATCCCTCGCACTTCTACCCCCGCCCCTCCCCTCCAATCCCCAGCCCTCGACTGTATTACACCCACAGAACATAACCCTGCTGGTGGGGATTATTAGAATGTTGTTCATGGCCCTCCTCCTACCACTCTACAAAAAATTTGAGAGTACATGAATTTTTTCCCCTAATTTTCCTTAGTTGACTGGACTAACTGCTCTTTGGATATAGTGGCATTACTTTCACATTTCGAGAATCACCAGTAAATCCTCAACAGGTGTAGCATTTAAGGAACAGGTGACCCTCAGTAGTACGCTTCACTATATTTGTTGCAGTATCGTTCGCTAGCTCTCCAGTTGAAGACACTGCACCAAGACACTGGCAGCAAAGCCCACATTAGCACTGAGGGTAGCTTCATGATATGAGCACACAACATACAGTGGTAATTGACAGTTGGCAGTGCCATCACGGGTAATCTTATCCACAATTCCAACCACTTTCTGAGAAACAGATTTTACATGTTCTAGTAAGTTCCTTTTCTCGTCTAGAAGAATGCCTGCAAACAGTGCTGCATTTTATACGGGTCCTGGTGAGAGAAATTCTTCCCTTAATAAGCATATCAGTGGTTTTATGAATGGCTACAGCCAATTTGTCAACTTTGCACCACCACTGCATCTGAACAAGCACATCATTTGTGTTTTCCTTAAGTCTCGCTCTGGAGCCAGCAGACACAGCTACTAGGATGTCATCCGCATATGCAGCACCACCTTCAACATTTTCTTCCCTATCTAAAAGACAGAAGTGGAGTTCAATGCTAAGTTCCCAGAACAATGGGTCATTCATGGAGTTTTTGACACAGCCTTTGGTAATCTTTTTTATTACCTTGTTCTGCCTCAAAAGTCATTGGATGGTTTGTCCACTGAAATAATCAACAACACTCTTGTATAGACATTTAAGGACCCAGAGATCTCCAAAACATGCAGACATAGCAGGCCACCGAAGATCTGAAGAGCTCTATTAACCACATAATCTACGAGTTTCCATGTTCTGAACCCATACTGGCGTTGGTTCAGCACCAAGAGCTCCCATGTACCTACAACTGGTCACAAAGCACATGCTCCTAAACCTTGGCCAAGGTATTTAACAAGAAAATGGGTTTGTAGTTTGTCAGTGTTGCTGCATCTTTAAGCAATCTATTTTTAACCACTACTGCCTCAGTTCTTCCCAAATCAGTGGTATACCACATCTTCGCAAAGTTTCATTTACAAAAAGTGTCAAATAAGGCACTCCAGTGGACTGATCATTTGCACGACAATGTAGATGCCATCAAAATCTGGTGCCTTTCCAGTTTTCAGCTTGAAAATTGCAATAGCAACATTTTCCTGAGTAAAAGGTAACACCAACACCTTATTGCCACATTCATTATATAGTTCATTTCAAATGTGTACATGTTTTTCTGAGTGTGTTTTCATGTTATCAGGAAGTTCAGCTGACTCCCTTAACCCAACAACTACTGATCCAGCCTCCCTGCAAATTATGGACATGGCAGTAGGTCCCTTAACCTTTTCAGTCAACAATGTATGCGATCTTCTTCATATGTCAAATTCTAGTTGCCTTATAAGAAACTTCTCCCCGATATATTCTTTCAGTTTCCTACAACAATGTTTTTTTAACACATCTTAACTGCCCTGTACTCATGGAGACTCACAGTGCACTCTGGTTGAAAGTGTGTTGATAAGCTCTTCTTTTTGACCTTACCCTTCATCACAATATGGGAAGGTCCAATTCCCCAGGCCTTCAGCCTGACAATTTATCTGTTTCTTGGGAACATGAATGTCCTGTGCTCTCTGCAAGGGTTTAGTTAGAAGCTGCGCACCCAAGTCTACATGGATTAGAAGTGATTCCACTGGAAATGATGTAATGTAGGCAATTAAGCCACTCCAAATTGCTTTTCTGATACCTGATGTAGAGAATCATGCTCTTCTGTTTGTCACAATCTATTGTTGCCATTTTCCTCTTTGGTGACAACTGCATAATGCTCACTCAATGACAGGTGCTAGAGCACTTGCTAGCAATTAATCTTAGCTGCTGTCATCCAGTCTGCTAAACTGACAACTATATTAGTGGCAACATCTGCTCGTCCCTCAAATGTATTTGACAAACCCTCTAGCTTTGAAACAATGAAGTCCATCTCCTGTATTACGTCCTCTTAGTATCTCATCCATGAGCTTATCTATTCTGTCACAGAGTGGATTTTGCATCCATATCTGTTGCCCCAAGGAGACATGCAACTCATCCACAGATAGCTACTGCCCTGAGCTTATCTATGAGGGACATTTCGAAACTAAGTTTTGTCACTGTTTTTGACATGGAAACTTTATTGCTAAAAACAAATACACCATGGCACCATGAACTATACACCTCGCATTGTTTTTTTTGGTATAGTCACAATCGGCACCCCACACTGAGACATTTGTAATAATTTACAATCAGTTTGAAGAACCTAGTCTGATAAAACTCTGTGCCCCATGATGCAATGAATTGTCTCACAGCCTGCTCCACCTCAACACTGGTTTGCATCTGGCACACAGGTCTGCTGCTACACTCTCTTCCTTGGCACTCTGTACATTTATCATTCCTCCTCCTCTGATGTCTCTTCAATTCCTGAACCAACAATGCATGTGGATTCATAAGGCATTTATTTGTATTACCCGGTGTACCAGCTTCTCTTTCAAAAACAGAGACAAAACTTATTTCCGACATGTCTGTCATATAAGAGGTCTGATAGGATGCGAGTACTGCATTCATATATGCTTACTAAAATCCACGCTTTCTTCACATCCTTCACTTCTACTGTGACCATATGCTTGTCACACTGCTGTGCCACCTTGGTCTTCTGAACTTTCCCCACTTTTAATGACATTGGCTTACAGTGTCTCATCGTGGCCAGTAATTGTTAACATATCTGCAGGAATATGTGGGAGCCTATTGCTTATACATTACAGTTGCTGCAGACTGTATGAAAACTGAACTCTTTGGTTAGTTTTCGTATTCAGTCGGAGCCAGTTTACTTCACACAGCATTAAACTGTAATATCTTTATCATTCTGCAAGTACTGAGTGTGAAAAAATCACTTTGGAGAGGAGAGGCTGGGTCAGAGAGTACACGTCCATATGTTTTAATAAAATCACTATATGTTGCTTGATGCTGATTGGTACATTTATTCTTGTGAACAGCTGCCAAAGGAGGTCACATAATTGTTTAACCTCTGTTGGTAAAGCATTCCTCCCAAAGAAACCTTTCTTATGCCCCAGTTATGAAATAGATTTCACTTTAGGATGCCCAACTCAGATAACATGTCTAGGGGCAAACTGCAGGACACTGAAAAACTCTAGTCAACTTAACTGCACCTTAAGTTATAAATTCTTGTAAAGTCTGTTTGAATGCTTTCAAGTATGATTTTTGGTAAGGTTCAAAATATTAGAAAGAGTTTTCATGTTAAATAAGAAGTTCTGATTTTCACTAAACTTCATTTTTTGAGATTTTATGCCCTCCAGTGCTACCACAGGGAATGCGGCAGAGGGGGAGGGGAATATGCAGATGGCGATGCTGCATGGGCATCTACTGCTACAGGACATGCGGTAGCAATGCCATCATATTCATCAGTGTCTTTATCATAGACTCTGGCAGGAGATTCAGGAAGCTGCAACACCAGGTTGGACAGCTACAATGTAAGGAAGTCCCTCATTGCAGGCATTACTGCAGCAGGAACATTTCTCTCATCAGTAGCCCTTGCAGTCTGAGGAGTGGATGCAATGTTCCCCCACATGGTCTTTCCTTGGAATCAAGTTCGTGAACCTCATCTGGTGTGAGCCTGCCTATTTGTCTTGTGGGTAACTCATTATGAGTCCTACCATCTGAGTTTAAGCTTCCTGAATGTTCAACTTCACTTACACAAAACTGCTGTAGCTCAAGTTTGTTTATCATACAACACATATTAGCATGCATCATTATCCATTTAAAGAACCATCACCTAAGTTCCTTTGCAATTGCTGTCTCTAATCTCCTCTGTAGTATCTTGTCATCTATGAAATTCACACTGCTCCTTCACAAACCCCATACTGATTGGTGCTGGAATGCTCTCAAAATGTGATGCTGCTCTCCTTCACAGTGCAAGACAAGTTGCTTATGCCAAGCTATGGCACAATGCCAGTTCCTGGCTGCTGTTGATAGGGACAAATGCTCCCGTATCCTTATAGTGTGTCTTCCATTATTTGATTTACACAGATCTCATATATAGTTGTTGGTCACCCCCCTTTGGTGTTGTTTTAGAACAGTCCATAGTTTATTCTAGCTATTTCACATTTTATCAGTGTTTCATACATTGCACAATCTTTACCAAGTCCGTCACATTTTCTGGTACTGTTGTGACATGGAATGCAGACAGGTTTTTCTTTGATTTTGGTCATCATAAGAAATGATTACAAGTGGTCACTGATTGCACAGAGACTGGGTGATTACACAGAGAGATGCACTGCACTTGGACATAAATAACTTTCCAGCTACAGCAGCAAAAGGGAACAGTTCGGGGTATGTCAATGTCTACGTCTCTAATTCAGTGCTGCGTTTAGCAGCGAATATCTTTATTTGTAAAGCCGTCATGAGGTACCAACTTTTCCATGATACCTCACATTCTGTGAAAGACATCACAATCTCAATGAAATTCTACTATAGGAGTTAACGTTAATAATGGTTCTGTACATCATAACATGCAGAACACGCAGCAAGACCAAAACTTTCTGTTTAACTTAAACCTGAAATAAAGAATGATATGTGGGTCTCAGTGAAACATTGATACAACCTTCAGTGACTGAAGTGAATGACTACTATGTACAGATAACTTTCAGCCAGTAACAAAACGAAAAAAGCCAGGAATGGTTATTTTCATCTTTGGAAAAGTCCAAGAAATTCTGCACAGCTTCTTCCACTGGAAAAAAGTGATACCTTTTAGGGATTTCAAAGTGTAACTGTGGAACACTTCATAAATAGGACACACAAACAGGAAAAAGTAAATCATTTAGTTATCTGCTTGATGAATGTTTGAATCCTTCAGTTACATCAAACCCAATACAGTTTTCAGAGTACCAGCATATGGTAGTATGGTAGTATGACTTTTTTAGTCAAATTAAAGTTGTAATTGTTCAGTCAACATATCCATTACCGGTGTTAGACCTTTCTTGGTTCAGACATGCCTTATATGCTGGTAGCTCCGCCGCATGGTACTGCTGTCATTTTTTGGTGGCAGTGCTTCACACATTCACAGCATTAGAGCAACCAAGTGCAATTCGTTTTCTATGGAGCAAGGGATGAACATCCATCGAGATCTACAGGCTGATGGAGCCCACATATGGAGAAAACTGTCTCACTTTGACAACTGCGAGGGGATGGTGGAGCTAGTTTGGCAAAGGCCATGAAGTCTTGCATGATAATGAATGGTCAATCAGTGACGACAACATTACCCACATGGATGCAATAGTGAAAGCAGATTGGCGTGTGCACATCACGGCCATTTCCCAGGAGCTTGACATATTGTATGGGAGTGCTTACAACATCATTCATGGGTCCTTAGGGTACTGGAAGGTTTCATGTCCGTGGGTGTCTAAGCAGTTTGATGCCATGATGAAATGCAAGTGAACGGTGTCTTCACTGAACCATCTGGAATGGTATTCCAAGGAGAATGAAAGTTTCCTGGATCACATTGTTACTCACGATGAAACATTGATACTGCATTTCAAGCTGGAATCCAAGCAGCAGAGCATAGTGTGGAAACATCTGGGTGTGCCTGTGAAAAAGTTCCATTCACCGCCATCTGTTGGGAAAGTGATGTTACAGGCCTTCTGGGATAGCCACGGACCGCTCTTGCTGGATTTCATGCCACAAGATGCAGCCACGTATGCCAAAAGTTATTGTTTCACACTGTCATATCTGAGGGCTGCCATCTGCTGAAGGCATCGAAGGATTCTTGATGTGGACAATGTGACACTGCTCCACAACAATGTGAGACCACATGTGGCAGTCGGAACTGCCGAAAAGCTCCAGGAATTTCACTGGGAGGTTCTAGACCACCCACCATACAGTCCGGACCGCAGCCCTGGTGATTTCCATGTTTTTGGAATGCTGAAGAAGATCCTGGCAGGATAGTAATTCATAAGTAATGATAAAGCCAAGACAGCAATCCGTTGGTGGTTCCACAGTCAGCCAGACGAATTCTACCCCAGGAGCAGCTCAAATTTAGTGCTGCAATGGGACAAATGTGAGACCCGGTGTGTGGCTAAGGGGAAAAATAGTGTAAGATACGCAGAACATGATGTATATTTGTCATTATCTGTATGTACCTTAGTTTGGCTACTAAGAAATATGGGTAAAGACTTTCTGATTTGCCCTCGTATAATAACATGCTGCAATAAGCTAAATTACTAGCATAAAATATTAGGGATTTTTGTTTTGAATGTCTACCACACCCTGCATATCTGTCTGACCTAACCCAAGAGACCGCAATGTTTGAAAACCTCATAATTATCTCAAAAGGGTGTCTGAATAATTATGCAGTAAATCTGAAGGTTTTTCCTACAGACATTAAACTCTGAATTAATTAAGTGACGACAAATTTGCATTGTTTACAACAGTGACTATGTTGAAAAGTGACTGCCTTTGAATAATGTTACACTGACACCATGAAAAAAATATTGTTGCACATCAGTAGTTATAATAATAGGTTTACAATAAAATCTGTTGGCTTTTAAGGTGAATACAAAAAGAAAGAGAACAAAAGAACTATCACATATCACTTAACAAAATCATATTCAGTATCACTAACTTTTAACGAAACTGTTAAATACCATCACAAGAAAACAGTGAAAATTTAGAGCTAAAACACACACACTATTCCTGAGCATTGGAGCTCCAGTGCCTGGAGGCTGTGGCCACGTGTATGCGAGTTGTGCTTGTGTAAATGTGTATGTGTTTTCTATTCTGGAAAAAGGACTTTGTCCAAGAGATTAATTATTTTAGCAGTCTTTCATTGTTCCTGTCTGCAAGGCAACAGGTCTAGTATGTGATGAGTAGCAACCTACCCCTTCCCTAGTGTTGTTATTCCATCCTGATTTCCCATTGTTTAACATACAGCATTTAAATGATATAGCAGTAAACATAGAAGTCCTAACATCTCAAAAAATGTGCTCTGTATAGATTAAAATGATCTATGCACCACAAACTGGGTTGACTGGGGTTAATGGACTAAAGAGAAAGGCACTTACTTGAGAGAGTGTTCATCTGTAGTTAGTGACATCAGCTAGAAATTTGATTGAATTGTGACAGTATACAGGAGTGGTAAAATCAATGCACTGAAAGCATTATTGATGCCAGAGATGAGAAATAATTTAAAGAGAGGTAAAAGTATATAGGTTGTGCCGGAATGCAGATGAAGGCTCCCCCAGAGTTCACCTGTTGGAAGCTAAACCTCACCACCCCAGTACTCAGCCTGACCTGACCAAATTCCCCAAGGTATTCATTGTTTCGCTCAACATGCGGAGCATTTGTGGGTGTGGTCAGAATTGCCCTCTGCAAATGGTTCCAAAGTAAACAGTGCAGGTGATTCTGTGACTTCTGTAAACAACAACTGACTACCTCATGTTTATTGTAAGTGCAGACATTATAGCTGAATGCTGAGGAAGATCTCTAGCTTCATGTATAGCAATCACAGAATGGTGGATACTACATATCCAATGGCACTGTAGAATGTGACGGTATGTATGACCCATCTGCTTACCATAGCCAGGAAGCTTTATGAGATATAGATACCGTTCCTTAGTCTGCAAGAGGCCAGAATTGTCATCACGACATTTGGAATGTGCTAGGAAGAAACCTACTCTAGCATTAACCACCACCAGGTACTGCATGATACAGGAATGTCGCTGCAGTAAAGAAAGGTTAAATGAGCCTCAGGACATCTCATGGAATCTTCATGAAGGAGAATTATTTGTGTCGCTGTGAGAGGAGGCTCTGCCCTCATACTAAACTTTTATCTGGTGCCCTTCCCCTACATCTCTAGAATGACAACTGCAACTTCCTTCTGAAAATTACATTTTTCCACGAGTATCACATGTACTCTCACTGGCAGCAGACAACTTCTACTTGTTGAAAGATTTTGCATATCTACCAGCATAATCTGATGAGTTCATGTACAATCAGTTTTGTATTTTTACATCTAAGAATCATTACGTCATCATTAGACTTTTTTTCAGTAAATATTTATATACTGCATGACAAACTCTGTGTCATTGAAGCATGTGTGTACACAGACAGCTGTTATTCTAGAGCCAGTGAAATTACCAGTTTCAAAGTTTACACAAGTGGTGTCAGAACAACGATTACCAGAGGTACTTCGCTTGTACCCTGATATTACTGAAGAGCAGTGGTGCGTACCTAAGCTGATATCACATTGCTAGTAACAACTGACTAGTAAACTTGAGACTAATACACTCCACATTATCAAGTGTGTCGCCTGAAATGGCTGACAAATATATTTATAAAATACATAAATTTGAACAGAGAGAATGAGAGGAAAAACAACACTAAAAACACCTACCTTCACAATCTTTGGGTCCTTGGTCTCACATCCCTGAACCAGTGGATAGAGTATTTGGTTCACAACATAGTAAACTGGTGTCTGAGGATGTGCTGCAGCATTACGGAGCTTTGCAATGCCTTCTTCACATGACTGTAACAGACATGTTGTTCTCATTACGTGTTTTCCATACAAACAGTATTTAATACCAATACATAATACAAGTAAATATTACAGTTAATTTCAATTACATAAACGATTAAAATTCTCATAATTACAAATTAAAAAAACAGGGGCCGAAAATGTGACATTTCTTGCACATAGTCCCAATTGTAAAAACAGAATGTAGTCTGAACCTACAGGTCATGGACATCCTAGCCCTAATTGATCTGGTCCTGGTATTTCTCTCTTTGTAATTTACATTTCTGCTTACTTTCCCTTCACATCCACAGTTATTTATAACAATTAACATACAGAAGGCAGCTCGCAAGAATACCTGTGAGGGATGAGTTTGGGAGCAATGCCCATAGTACTTTCCCTATCTCCATTCCATTCTGCAATTGGTGAAGGAATGTATCACTGGCTGTGAAAAAAAAAATACTGCCTTACTAATGTATCCATTGTCAATGTTAGGTTTCATAGTGCACCATTTGTGCTCTCCGATTTCCCCTTATTCTTAATTTGCAGCACCAGTGCCAAAGAGAAATATTCTAGTAAAATGATGCTGACATCACACCTCCACTGTAATCAGGAAACAGATGAGAACACAACACTGTTGGTAGTTTTCGAACTTAATGAAATGTTTATCAAGTAAAAAAAAAATCATATTACACAATTCCATAAACACTACCAGTATCAAACTATTTGTACAGAATCTACTGAATCCATGCACAGGCACATTAATAATATAACTTATTCCATTCCATAAGTATTAGAACAAAGAAGGAGTAAGAATTTAATATATCTATGTTGCTCAAACCTCACCAATTCCGTCGCAATGTTGATGTAATTGTCTTCACGAAAATGTTTCCAAAATGATGTGTACTGTTCTGCTCTAGACCACATTGCAATGCCTGCCTGACTCACTGGTGCATTCTTGTCACGCCACATTCTTCTTGGAAGTGGGCAGTAGTCCCTTAATTCTACATCCCTCTAAAACCCAGCAGCTGTCACTGATTCAATAAATATTCTCATTTTAATTACTTTTTTGAGATTATTTCTCCTCCTCTTCAGTTCTGACTTTGCACATCACAAGGAAGAAAAACATTTAATCAACATCTGAGGTGCTGATAACTATCAGTACGTAACGAAAAAATACAGACATTCTTCAAATAAAATCTGGCTATCAGAGGATATTAAGTGTAAGAAAACTTACTGCATAATCACCAAGAGCTTGGTGAAATTTGCAAAGTTGGAATCCTGTCTCCTGAACACACACTGAAAAAGACTACGAAGTTTACAGAATTCAAATGTCTAGAGTAGGTGGCAGTCGACTGTCTCCTCTAAGACCTTCCATGAACACTATATGGAATGAACAATTTTATAACTGCTGTAGTGTGTATAGTTATAGCCCAGTTGCAACTTAGGGATCAAGAATTCCTCCTCCTAAAACTATCAATATAATTCCATTTTAAAAGTTTTTTCAATTCCTTTTAAGTGCCTCATCATTCATTATTGAATTGGATAGTAACAATAACTGAACAAAAATTGCAAGCTTAGGACAACATTAAATCCAAAGTTCTTTCACTTTTATCAGTGGCAACTGTAAACTCTGGTGATGGTGAAACTGACTTTTAACTAACCCGCTCATTTATAGCTTCATGGATGAAAGTAGCTGTAATAGTCGCAAAATATTTTTTCACTGTTCACTTTACACCTACATCAGTTCTCACACAGTCACTACTGCTAAACTCCCTCGCCAGGGGAAAGAGGACATTTCTCAGTCTAGTACAGAGATGATGTTGACATCAATGACATTATCTTTGTTATGCTGGCACTTAAGAATATAAGACTAGTATAAAATTAATCTGTGGAATAACTTTGTTTACACACACTTCTAAATCAATAAACTGGAATACCATGTCATCTTACAATTCTATATCTTTGACAGCTGACTGCCAACAGAAATACATCCAGAGATTGTGAAGCTGTATCAGAAATCTGCTAAATTCCTTCTGACACAAACTTGAAGTTCAAATTTCTTTAGCAGACAATCCACATGAAGAATATGTCAAAACTGCAAGCACAGATTAAAACACTGAAAATGTGCAATACAGTACTGGACAATATGTGATGAAAGGTGTACAAAATAGTTGGCAATGTACGCATATCAGAAAACAGAGTATACTACATTTACATGAAGAACTGCTATCACAAACCTTTGTCACAATGGGTGCCATATATGCTGAATCATGCCCAAAAGCAAATGCATAATAGCCAAGTTTGAGCTGTTTTGAAAAAGATTCAACTGGTTTTGTGCACTGATTTGTCACTGTGCATGAAATTTCATGTCATAAGTAAGACAGATTTTGATTACCTGATTATGAGTGCTGTGAAAATTTTCCCTGATAACTTCCATTTTAACTTTCATTTGACACAGTTTTTGCATCAAGAATGTCATATATGACTGATTATTGTTTTTGTGGAGATGCTAAGCCATTATTTTGCCCGACATGTATTAATTAATCATGCATAGGTGGATACCCTCCCCCATGAACCATGGACCTTGCCGTTGGTGGGGAGGCTTGCGTGCCTCAGCGATACAGATGGCCGTACCGTAGGTGCAACCACAACGGAGGGGTATCTGTTGAGAGGCCAGACAAACATGTGGTTCCTGAAGAGGGGCAGCAGCCTTTTCAGTAGTTTCAGGGGCAACAGTCTGGATGATTGACTGATCTGGCCTTGTAACATTAACCAAAACGGCCTTGCTGTGCTGGTACTGCGAACGGCTGAAAGCAAGGGGAAACTACAGCCGTAATTTTTCCCGAGGACATGCAGCTCTACTGTATGATTAAATGATGATGGCGTCCTCTTGGGTAAAATATTCCGGAGGTAAAATAGTCCCCCATTCGGATCTCCGGGCGGGGACTACTCAGGAGGACGTCATTATCAGGAGAAAGAAAACTGGCGTTCTACGGATCGGAGCGTGGAATGTCAGATCCCTTAATCGGGCAGGTAGGTTAGAAAATTTAAAAAGGGAAATGGATAGGTTAAAGTTAGATATAGTGGGAATTAGTGAAGTTCGGTGGCAGGAGGAACAAGACTTTTGGTCAGGTGATTACAGGGTTATAAATACAAAATCAAATAGGGGTAATGCAGGAGTAGGTTTAATAATGAATAAAAAAATAGGAGTGCGGGTTAGCTACTACAAACAGCATAGCGAACGCATTATTGTGGCCAAGATAGACACAAAGCCCATGCCTACTACAGTAGTACAAGTTTATATGCCAACTACCTCTGCAGATGACGAAGAAATAGATGAAATGTATGACGAGATAAAAGAAATTATTGAGGTAGTGAAGGGAGACGAAAATTTAATAGTCATGGGTGACTGGAATTCGTCAGTAGGAAAAGGGAGAGAAGGAAACATAGTAGGTGAATATGGATTGGGGGGAAGGAATGAAAGAGGAAGCCGCCTTGTAGAATTTTGCGCAGAGCATAACTTAATCATAGCCAACACTTGGTTCAAGAATCATAAAAGAAGGTTGTATACCTGGAAGAATCCTGGAGATACTAAAAGGTATCAGATAGATTATATAATGGTAAGACAGAGATTTAGGAACCAGGTTTTAAATTGTAAGACATTTCCTGGGGCAGATGTGGATTCTGACCACAATCTATTGGTTATGAACTGCAGATTGAAACTGAAGAAACTGCAAAAAGGTGGGAATTTAAGGAGATGGGACCTGGATAAACTGAAAGAACCAGAGGTTGTAGAGTGTTTCAGGGAGAGCATAAGGGAACAATTGACAGGAATGGGGGAAAGAAGTACAGTAGAAGAAGAATGGGTAGCTCTGAGGGATGAAGTAGTGAAGGCAGCAGAGGATCAAGTAGGTAAAAAGACGAGGGCTAATAGAAATCCTTGGGTAACAGAAGAAATATTGAATTTAATTGATGAAAGGAGAAAATATAAAAACGCAGTTAATGAAGCAGGCAAAAAGGAATACAAACGTCTCAAAAATGATATCGACAGGAAGTGCAAAATGGCTAAGCAGGGATGGCTAGAGGACAAATGTAAGGATGTAGAAGCTTGTCTCACTAGGGGTAAGATAGATACTGCCTACAGGAAAATTAAAGAGACCTTTGGAGAGAAGAGAACCACTTGTATGAATATCAAGAGCTCAGATGGCAACCCAGTTCTAAGCAAAGAAGGGAAGGCAGAAAGGTGGAAGGAGTATATAGAGGGTTTATACAAGGGCGATGTACTTGAGGACAATATTATGGAAATGGAAGAGGATGTAGATGAAGACGAAATGGGAGATAAGATACTGCGTGAAGAGTTTGACAGAGCACTGAAAGACCTGAGTCGAAACAAGACCCCGGGAGTAGACAACATTCCATTTGAACTACTGATGCCCTCGGGAGAGCCAGTCATGACAAAACTCTACCATCTGGTGAGCACGATGTATGAGACAGGCGAAATACCCTCAGACTTCAAGAAGAATATAATAATTCCAATCCCAAAGAAAGCAGGTGCTGACAGATGTGAAAATTACCGAACTATCAGTTTAATAAGTCACAGCTGCAAAATACTAACGCGAATTCTTTACAGACGAATGGAAAAACTGGTAGAAGCCGACCTCGGGGAAGATCAGTTTGGATTCCGTAGAAATGTTGGAACACGTGAGGCAATACTGACCTTACGACTTATCTTAGAAGAAAGATTAAGAAAAAGCAAACCTACGTTTCTAGCATTTGTAGACTTAGAGAAAGCTTTTGACAATGTTAACTGGAATACTCTCTTTCAAATTCTGAAGGTGGCAGGGGTAAAATACAGGGAGCGAAAGACTATTTACAGTTTGTACAGAAACCAGATGGCAGTTATAAGAGTCGAAGGGCATGAAAGGGAAGCAGTGGTTGGGAAAGGAGTAAGACAGGGTTGTAGCCTCTCCCCGATGTTATTCAATCTGTATATTGAGCAAGCAGTAAAGGAAACAAAAGAAAAATTCGGAATAGGTATTAAAATTCATGGAGAAGAAGTAAAAACTTTGAGGTTCGCCGATGACATTGTAATTCTGTCAGAGACAGCAAAGGATTTGGAAGAGCAGTTGAACGGAATGGACAGTGTCTTGAAAGGAGGATATAAGATGAACATCAACAAAAGCAAAACGAGGATAATGGAATGTAGTCAAATTAAGTCGGGTGATGCTGAGGGAATTAGATTAGGAAATGAGACACTTAAAGTAGTAAAGGAGTTTTGCTATTTAGGGAGTAAAATAACCGATGATGGTCGAAGTAGAGAGGATATAAAATGTAGACTGGCAATGGCAAGGAAAGCGTTTCTCAAGAAGAGGACTTTGTTAACATCGAGTATAGATTTAAGTGTCAGGAAGTCGTTTCTGAAAGTATTTGTATGGAGTGTAGCCATGTATGGAAGTGAAACATGGACGATAACTAGTTTGGACAAGAAGAGAATAGAAGCTTTCGAAATGTGGTGCTACAGAAGAATGCTGAAGATAAGGTGGGTAGATCACGTAACTAATGAGGAGGTATTGAATAGGATTGGGGAGAAGAGAAGTTTGTGGCACAACTTGACTAGAAGAAGGGATCGGTTGGTAGGACATGTTTTGAGGCATCAAGGGATCACAAATTTAGCTTTGGAGGGCAGTGTGGAGGGTAAAAATCGTAGAGGGAGACCAAGAGATGAATACACTAAGCAGATTCAGAAGGATGTAGGTTGCAGTAGATACTGGGAGATGAAGAAGCTTGCACAGGATAGAGTAGCATGGAGAGCTGCATCAAACCAGTCTCAGGACTGAAGACCACAACAACAACAGGTGGATACACAGACTTCAGCTCTCTTAGTTGATGGAAGCTGAAGACAGTTTTCAGAACTGTAACTAAGCTCTTGATACCAATTTTACTTTGTGGTGGAGGGTGATGTGATACAAACAAGGATCATATCATACAATGTCTATCTACTTAATTCGAGGTGATTCATAGTTTTCCTAGATTCTTCTGTGTGAATGTCACACAGCAGCTTTGAATCTTTGTGCTCATGGCACTTGTCTGCATTTTCATTAACACAGCCCATCATCATGACTTGGATACCTTTCTTAACAGCTGATGCAGTAAAAAAGGAAAAAAATTAATCTTGAGTTTGCATTTATTCGGTTAATATAGTGCACTATGTACACACAAGATGTGATCTTAGCAGTTTTTGCAGACCTGCAGTGAGAAAACTTCATTTGAGCTTCATAAGTAATTCCAAAACTTCCACAAGATGTCTGTTCCATACACAGTGTTATAAACCTTTGGAATAATGCTGTACTTTTATCACAGATAACTTTGGTGTGTAACTCAATCACAATGAGACACATAGCTTTCTTCTTCTCCTCCTCCTCCCGCAACTGCTGGTTCTTTTTCTTTCTCCTTGATTTCCAAAACTTGGTGACCTGAGATGAATTTGTTGTTTCATTGATCAGTTTTGCAGAGGTATGACTCATTCACTCAATTCAAGTACTTAAGTTAAGCCTCTACTCTAATTCATGGGAGAAATGTGCAAATACTTTTATGTCAATATAATGTAACCCCCCCCCCCCTCGACTTGGTTACACAATGCTTAGTACGCATCAATTTGACACTTTCACCAACAAAATATGGAAATGTGCAGACAAAAATTTCTCAGAAAAAACCTTGTAGAAAATCTATAAGGGGCAGTCAAATGAAGGTGAGACAGATGGAAAAAAGTAAGTTGGTTGGTTTGGGGAAGGAGACCAGACAGCGTGGTATCGGTCTCATCGGATTAGGGAAGGATGGGGAAGGAAGTCAGCCGTGCCCTTTCAGAGGTTCTTTTTTTTTTTTTTTTTTTTTTTTTTTTTTGGTTTTAGGACGCACAACTTCAATGGTCATTAGCGCCCTGACTACTCTAAGAATGCACCGCGAGGCACAAGTGGACAACAACAACTAAAAGGGAAAACACGATAAAAGACAGACTGACAGGCATAGGATTAAAAAACAGCATCATCAAATGTCCTGAGAGAGGTTTGTCAAATTGATAAAACGAAGAACACGAGCAACTGCTCGTGGGTCATCCGCTAAAATGGCATCGAAAGTACTTGGCAGGTTAAGATCTAGACGCAGTGTGTTAAAATATGGACAGGACATTAAAATGTGTCGAACCGTCAGCAAGTGCCCACATGGGCAAAACGGCGCTGGCACAGCCGTCAGCAGATGGCGATGGCTGAACCAGCAGTGTCCAATTCTTAACCGGGCCAAAACTACCTCCTCCCGCCGAGAAGGGCGTGAGGAGGACGTCCAAGCCACGGGAAGAGGTTTTAAGGCCCGAAGCTTGTTGTCTGTAAGTGCAGCCCAATCGGCATGCCACAGCGACACAATGCGCCAACAAATGACCCTGCTAAAATCGGACGAAGGGACACAACAAGAAGCTGTCTGAGGCTGGAGGACCGCAGCCTTGGCCGCGGCATCTGCAGCTTCGTTCCCAGGGATACCGACATGGCCAGGAACCCACATAAAGCTAACCGGAGAACCGACGTCCACCAGCTGCTGAAGAGAGCGTTGGATCCGGTGTACGAAAGAGTGAACCGGGTACGGATCACTGAGGCTCTGGATGGCGCTCAGGGAGTCGGAGCAGATGACATAAGCAGAATGTCGGTGGCGGCAGATGTAAAGAACAGCCTGGTAGAGGGCCTTTCAGAGGAATCATCCCGGCATTTGCCTGGAGTGATTTAGGGAAATCATGGAAAACCTAAATCAGGATGACCGGACGCGGGATTGAACCGTCGTCCTCCCGAAAAAAGTAAGTAAACTGTGTATTATTTTAAAAGTAATCACCATAACTGTTGATACATTTATCCCACTATAACACAAGCTTGCAATGCCTATGTGGAAAAATGTCTGCAGTTACCTATTAAACTATGAGTGTATCCAGGTTTGCAACTGTTCATCTGAAGCAAACCGACAGCCATGAACGCCCAAAAAAATATGGAAATTTCACTAGGAGAGATTGAGACTGTAGGGAGGATACGTAAGGACTTCCAAGTGAAACTTCTGCGCAGCATAGTCGAAACAACCACGGCAACATGTGGGCCCTTACACATCCTCCATACAGTCCCAATTTCTCCCCATGAGATTTCCATAGTTTTGGAGCACTAAAGAAAGGAATTTGTTGCCGTCGATTTGCTTCAGCCGGGGAACAATCAAGATTCTGTAGGCAACCACAAAAATAATTCTATGAAGGCACTGACAGAATTGTATTATAGTGTGATAAATGTATCAACAATTATGGCAATTACTTTTGAAATAATAAACAGTTTACTTACTTTTTCCCATATTTATAATTTTCCATTTGACTGCTCCTTATATGAGATACACTCAATTAAACTGCCTATCAATATGCACACTGAAATGAGCAGAAAACTGAATCAATAACTTTAGTAAGACTCATCTCTTGGCAGGTGTAACATCACTAATGTTATGAGACTTTCTACGTATTCTTAAAACAAGTTGGAGTATCACTCATGATTGCTTAATGTATCCCACAGAAAATGTTACCTGTGTCATAACTTAAGTAAACCATTAACCATTACTATAGGAGATGGAAAAGTTCATTCCACTCAGCTAAACACCTGACTAGAGCCTGGATTTTAAGTAATATCAAATTAAAAAACATGTACACAAATAAGCAACTGAAACTGGTGAAATTTGTAAATAAATATGTAATGAGACAATTATATGTACAATCCCAATTTTTGTCTGGAAAATATAAGTTCACACGTAGGCTAGTCAAATATCTATCTGAATTCTTAATCGGTAGTTTTGCTACAAAGTATTGAAGTACAAGTGCCTCCTATTCAAGGATTTAAGTCACAATGGAACAGGATGCACAATTAATTATAATATACTTTTCAAAATGTTCTGTCTGACAGTATGTTTTATGATGACAGAAAGATCACTCAACTTTGCAAGATGTCTATGGTGTGTATTTATATGGAGAGATTGTATTAGGAATAATTTTCTCAGAGGGTTCTACAATCTTATCATTAAATAACTGAGATAAAACCCACAAGATTTGAATACCCAGGGTTCTTATTCAGCGCACATTGCAGTTTACTGGAAACTGCAACACCCACTTCACCTGATACAACACTGACCTTCTGAACTGCAGATTCCATTATTCCCACAGCCTCTTGGAGAGGCAAATTGAAGTGTCTGATTTCTTGATACTGTTGGGAAGCCAGTTACAGTGGCTTGCAATCTACGAAACTGAACTGAGAACATTAGAATTGTTGAATGCTGACAAGGATTCACTCAGAGACACTGCAGGATCACAAGAAACATTCTGAATCATTGACTTCATATGGGCAATGGGGTTACTACAGAACACCACAGCTGAATCCATGTTGTCCACCCTGTTATCACTGGCTCTGGAGGCAGAGGTACATCATGGAGCTGCTGATTGTAGCATGGTACATGAGGAGGACATTTCAAGAAAACCTCCCTTGTTGCTCGTATCAGGGTATTTACTTCTGGAAATTTGTGCGTCTCTGTCCCTGCCACTCACTGCAATGCATGAGCTGCACATGTAAAATGCACTAAGCTGGGATAAAATACATTAAGCAATTTCCCCACTTTCAACACGCGTGGAGCTGTATCTGTACATCAACAGGACCATCTCTTCTTTCACGCCATCTGGCCAAAGTACCTAAGTCCATAATTAATGAAGCTAGCAATTGTTGAACTATTTGTTGCCTTCAAAGGTTTACAGTATATTAAACAGGGTTTAGATGCAGCCTCAGAGTCCAACTTGCCCACAGATTAGCAGTGAAGCAACCTACAACATATGTCATCTCACCAGCAGAAATCCATATATATAATTAGCTAATGTCAGCCCAGATTTTTTCTAATATGTCAACACAGCAAGAATCCAGGTAATTCTTACTGAGAGTGAACTGATCAAGAATATTGCAGTTGCAGTAATTCTTTAAGAAATGTTAAATTAAGATACCTGAAGTTTGTGGCAGAATATGTTCCCTGCAACCAATGTAAAACACAGATGAAACTTCCTGGCAGATTAAAACTGTGCGCCAAAGCAAGATTCGAACTTGAGACCCATACCTTTTGCAGGCATGTGGTGTACTCTACCAACTGTGCTACCCAAGCACACAACTCATGACCCATCCTTACTTCTGCCAGTACCTCGTCTCCTACCTCCCAAACTTCACTGAAGCTCTCCTGGGAACCTTGCAGAACTACCACTTGCAATATCCTTTCTTCCAGAAGTGCTAGTTCTACAAGGTTTGCAGGAGAGCTTCTGTGAAGTTCGGAAGGTATGCAAAAGACAAAGGAGCTGAGTTCAACTCTCGGTCTGGCACACAGTTTCAATCTGACAGGAAGTATCATATCAGCACACACATTTCATTGTACATCCTTTACATTTATCATAAATTTGGCAAAGGACTATTTTACCATCAGTGGTTAAAGCTGTGTCAATAAAAACCTATGTTTTTAGTTTTGGTGACAATGAAGACACAACCGGTGACATGGTTAACTTAAATGCAACTGATTGTTACACTCTGTGAAACATTTGAGAACAATAAAGAAAAGTGTCACTGTTGTTTGCATCAAATTTGTGCAATTTAGCTTTGGGTGTAATGAGATTGACAACAGTACGAGAAACACAACAATAAAACTTAGTTTATTTTCCTTTATTGTTCTGTAATGAAAATGCAGAATAATTCTTCTACAATATTAAAACACGTAAAACTATGTAATATAATGTAAAAGATATATTATAGCTCAAAATATGTAATTTCAAATTCTGTAAGAAGATTCCTTTTGGTGTAATTTGTTGACTTTTAGTTTTTCTGATAACTACATATAATGAAACAGAATATGTAATTACATAAAATCCAGGCTCCACATATAGCATATATGAGTAATATGTGGATGCACTGCTGGTATGTGAGATCCAAGAATGTGTGTTTGATGCTAGTTTTATCTTCAAAACAAGTACAGGTTGATTGGTTAGTTACCTACATTTCCACAGATGACAATTGTGACCTCTCACTATGATGCAGAACAAGTCAGTTTTCTCGTTACAGTACACTTTAGCACTAAACAAGCATAGGAACAAGTTGACCATTTACACGATTTAATTTTTGTAATGCACATACAGTGATGTATACTCAACTATGTTCAATCTCTCTCTCTCTCTCTCTCTCTCTCTCTCTCTCTCTCTCTCTCTCTCTCTCTATCTATCTCTATCTCCCCTCCTCCCCCCCCCCCCCACACGCACACACACACACACACACACACAGAGAGATCAAAGATTTATATGGCTTAATACCTCACTCATGTCTGTGCCACTTTACAGCTGAGTAACGGATCTATTTCTAGTATCATATTTATGAGTGTTACCAAACTCTATAAGAGAATAAATGTAATGTGAGCCTGTTGTTAGTACATCTACATCCATACTCCGCAAGCCACCTGACGGTGTGTGGCGGAGCGTACCTTGAGTACCTCTATCGGTTCTCCCTTCTATTCCAGTCTCGTATTGTTCGTGGAAAGAAGGGTTGTCGGTATGCCTCTGTGTGGGCTCTAATCTCTCTGATTTTATCCTCATGGTCTCTTCGCGAGATATACATAGGAGGGAGCAATATACTGCTTGACTCTTCGGTGAAGGTATGTTCTCGAAACTTTGACAAAAGCCCGTACCGAGCTACTGAGTGTCTCTCCTGTAGAGTCTTCCACTGGAGTTTATCTATCATCTCCGTAACGCTTTCGCGATTACTAAATGATCCTGTAACGAAGCGCGCTGCTCTCCGTTGGATCTTCTCTATATCTTCTATCAATCCTATCTGGTACGGATCCCACACTGCTGAGCAGTATTCAAGCAGTGGGCAAACAAGCGTACTGTAACCTACTTCCTTTGTTTTCGGATTGCATTTCCTTAGGATTCTTCCAATGAATCTCAGTCTGGCATCTGCTTTACCGACGATCAACATTATATGATCATTCCATTTTAAATCACTCCTAATGCGTACTCCCAGATAATTTATGGTATTAACTGCTCCCAGTTGCTGACCTGCTATTTTGTAGCTAAATGATAAAGGATCTATCTTTCTGTGTATTTGCAGCACATTACACTTGTCTACATTGAGATTCAATTGCCATTCCCTGCACCATGCGTCAATTCGCTGCAGATCCTCCTGCATTTCAGTACAATTTTCCATTGTTACAACCTCTCGATACATCATAGCATCATCTGCAAAAAGCCTCAGTGAACTTCTGATGTCATCCACCAGGTCACTTATGTATATTGTGAATAGCAACGGTCCTATGACACTCCCCTGCGGCACTCCTGAAATCACTCTTACTTCGGAATTCGGAAGACTTCTCTCTGTTGAGAATGACATGCTGTGTCCTGTTATCTAGGAACTCCTCAATCCAATCACACAATTGGTCTGATAGTCCATATGCTCTTATTTTGTTCATTAAACGACTGTGGGGAACTGTATTGAACGCCTTGCGGAAGTCAAGAAACACGGCATCTACCTGTGAACCCGTGTCAATGGCCCTCTGAGTCTCGTGGACGAATAGTGCGAGCTGGGTTTCACATGACCGTCTTTTTCAAAACCCATGCTGATTCCTACAGAGTAGATTTCTAGTCTCCAGAAAAGTCATTATACTCTAACACAATACGTGTTCCAAAATTCTACAACTGATCGATGTTGGATATATAGGTCTATAGTTCTGCACATCTGTTCGACGTCCCTTCTTGAAAATGGCCACTTGTTTAAAGGGCAGACTGAAGTGATTTTGGAGTGTACACAACATTCCATCCTTCTTACATGATTCTGTGCAACTACTACTTCCTATGCTGAGTTACCACAAAATATGATTTCGTAAGACATTTGTGAATGAAAATAAGAAAAATGAGTGAACTTTTTGACAGTTTCATCTCCAAAATCTGTTATCACTAACGGAAAACTGGCAGAGCTTACTCATATGATACGTGACGTGTGATTTCCAATTTAGGTTCTTCTTAATATAACACCCAAACATTTTGAACTTCCATTTCATTTCTTGATTTACCCTTGTGCATTATTTCTAGTACTGTGGTTAGGGCTTGTGCAGTGCTGAACTGCATGTGCTGTGTTTTATTTAAATTCAGTGACAGTCCACCTGCAGAAAATCAGTTATTAAATTCAGGAAAATATTATTTATAACTTCAGATGTTGAAATTACTCCATTAGGTTTGATTATAACATTTGTCTTGCCAGTAAAAATAACTATTTCTGCTTCTTGGATATATAATAGAACAAAAGTGGACTCAATATCAATCCCCGTGGTGCACCTGTTTTGCTTATTTCCCATTCTGAAGATGCAGTTTCATTGTGTACACTCGCCAAGTTTCTTACTGCATGACTCTGCAACCCTCTTAGTTAGCCGATTAGGGCAAAAACCAGTTATCAGCAAAATCTCTGATGCCATAATATTTAAGCTTCTCTATGAGAATACCGTGAACTGCCCAATCTAATGTTTTTGATAAGTAGCAGAAAGTAACGATTGATGATTTGCGTATATTTGAAGAACTAGATTTTAGTACCGAGCTCGATATATTGTCAACTCCACACTGAGATTTTGGTTTTGAGGGAATTCATTTCATTCTCAATTTCTTTGGTGGAGCATAGAGTATCTGTGACTTGCCTGCCTGTATGTATGTATGTATGTATGTATGTATGTAGCATTGATTCTTGCATTTATTCTATTTCTTTAATTCATGAACTATCAGTGCCCATCATCAGAGCTGCTTCAAGGAAGCGATTATTACATGCATGGCTACTACCCTACTTATATATGAAAAGATCAACAGATACACAGTGTATAGAATATATATTTAACATACTTATAAGAAAATATGTTCACAGGAAACTGCAAAGGCAATACTTCTTAGAAATGATAATGTAATAAAAATGTCAGTCAACAAATCAAAATCTGTATAGACACTGTAAAAAGTGAAACACTGAAGATAAATGAAGTGAAGGAAATTACACATACAAAACATGATGATATCAATATTGGCAAAAAGTACCTGCCAAATTATATAGATAATTATTTTATAAATGCTTCCCAAACACTTAACTTAGATTTCACAAATCAGGATCAACTTAGGTTACTTCCGACTAGTGAGCATGAATTATTACAGGTGATCAAAAGCCCTAAATGCAAAATGTCATCTGGTGTAGGTGAGTATTAGTGTCACTTATAATCCACATCACTTCACAGGCTGCAAAGTCCTTGGCTTGCATTGTTCCCCCAAAGACTAAAAATATTGAATGTGATATCTTTATTCAAGAGTAGTAATAGGTAAAAAGTTGAAAATTACTGACCCATTTCCCTCCTCTCGGCATTCTCTAAAGTAATTGAGAGAGTACTGAAACAACAAATTGTCACAGTACTTAGATGGCCACAGCCTATTGAATAATAATCAGCATGACTTTCAAACTGGTAGAAGTACAGAAACAGTCATACAGCATTACACCAACAAAATAGTAAGAAATTTGGTTAACAACAATAGTGATGAAAGAGAAATACCATCAGCCGCATGAGGGCACTGAAAGAATTCAATGGTTACAAGAAAAAAATTTGTGCCACGCTAGAACTCTAACCCAGATTTCCTCCTAACACAAGTAGTCACCTTAATCGCTTCAGCTACCTGAGCACAATTCCTGTCCAACCCAAATTCCATACCTGTTGCACACTACACCTATAGCGTCCGCACTGTCCAGTTTCCTCATTGCTCACAGCAACTCGGACGATTTCTGCAAGAGGTCGACCTAGGGTGCACCCGCACTGAAGATATCATAAAATGCTGTCAAGGCTTAGATACTACTATTTTCTGTGTAGTGTGCCTTCTTTTGCACATTTTCAGTCTGATCTCTTGTGGGTCCCTGATGGGGCCACCTGTGAAAGAACCCATGGCATATACCAACTCTGCTGCAAACACTACACAGCTTTGGATGTTGATATGACTACCAACCAGCTGTCTGCCAGCATGAACAGCCACCATAAAACTATTGCCATGAACAAAGTTGACCACCTGATGGCACAATATGCTCAAATTCAATGGCTGTTTCACAATCTGAGCCATCTACATCCTTCCCACCACCACCAGCTCCTCTGAACTATATAGACGGGAGTTTTAATACATCCTCCACTCCACTAATCATCCTGGCCTCAATCTCTGGTAACCGAGTGTCCCCGCATCACCCATCCAACAGTTTCACCTTCTCCTCTCCTGTCCCCTCTTCCCAATTCCTGTCCCCAGGTCGTCTTCAGCATGTACTGCTCCCCACTGGGCCCTATAATAGTGCATTACATGCTGAGCCCATATACTTGCCACCCCGCCTTCTCAATTTCCAAGTCAGTAAACCGATCTTTTATGTGTGACACTTCATTTATGTGGACCTCTTGTAAGGAAGTTGCTCTCAATAATATATTAAATGTAAAAAAAAAGCTTACCCCTCACACTTGCAATAACAGAGATTTTGCCATTGTGGAAGGTGGCCCTCTTATTTTCAGCAGACCTTTCATCCTCCCGTTAAGGTGAAGGTTGTGCCTTATGTATCTCCATCTCCCACTAACAGTACCTGCCACAGCACCAATGTGAAACCCCTACAGAGTCAGTAACAACCCAATCAGTTCATCCTGGATTGAGTGTGCCACTGAGGTTGCTGCACCTAGCTTTTCCAGGTTCCTACTGATACTGTATTCTTTTTTCTTGGCCTGGTTGTTGCCTGTTATCCTAGTATCATTAGCTGGTCCTCTTCACTCAAATCCTCACTCAGTGCCTCAATATCCCATTCTACCTAGCCAATGCAGACTGGCAATGGCAAGGAAAGTGTTTCTGAAGAAGAGAAATTTGTTAACATCGAGTATAGATTTAAGTGTCAGGAAGTCATTTCTGAAAGTATTTGTATGGAGTGTAGCCATGTATGGAAGTGAAACATGGACGATAAATAGTTTGGACAAGAAGAGAACAGAAGCTTTTGAAATGTGGTGCTACAGATGCTGAAGATTAGATGGGTAGATCACATAACTAATGAGGAAGTATTTAATAGGATTGGGGAGAAGAGAAGTTTGTGACACAACTTGACTAGAAGAAGGGACCGGTTGGTAGGACATGTGTTGAGGCATCAAGGGATCACGATTTAGTATTGGAGGGCAGCGTGGATGGTAAAAATCGTAGAGGGAGACCAAGAGATGAATACACTAAGCAGATACAGATGGATGTTGGTTGCAGTAGGTACTGGGAGATGAAGATGCTTACACAAGATAGAGTAGCATGGAGAGCTGCATCAAACCAGTCTCAGGACTGAAGACCACAACAACAACCTAGCCAAGGCTTGCCCTAGGATTTACAGATCTTATGACCTGGTACTCTAAGCTTAGTTTTTCCTGCAGCTGTTACTCCTACCATGACTTCTACTAGCAGAGAGATCTTTCTTTTCCTACTTTTCTTATTAATGGTCTGTTGAGCCCTAATTTCTTCTACAGTTGGAGAAGACTCCTCCCAGCCAACAGGTAACAGGTTATACCTATGCTTTAGCTCAATGATAACTCAATTACCCACACTATTCCCTTTTTGTCCTTTTCTGGTTACCTTCTACTACATCTCACTTTCTTTTCCCCTTTCAACTGGCTCAGTTAAGTTTTTGCTGCATCAATCTCTGCCTGATGGTCAGAAATCTTATCCTCTTGTTCTGCAATTCTCGTAACTTTTACATACAATCTACATATCTGTGGGAGATCCTCACTGGGAGCCCCTTCTGTGCCATTACTTTTACCTTGGTGAAATCACAATTCGCATCCCGATTCTAACTCTGAATCGCCTTATATAAACTTTATCATACTCAAACCTGCAATAATACCTGTATATAAGCAACAAAAACTCAAACTCTGATAAACAGCCTTTCACATGAAATAGAAACTTAAACAAATGAATCAAGAAATAGTTTGTTATGTGTTTATTGTAAAAAAAATTAAAACCTGACTTAATTTTCACTCTTCAATGATCTGTGCACTGATATGAAGTATCCTGAGGGATTAAAACTGTGTGCCAAACCATGACTCAAATCTAGAACCTTCGCCTTTTCAGGCAGGCATTCTACAAATTGAGCTAAGCACACCTGGACAGTAGTGGATCTGCCTGCGAAAGACATAGACTCAGGGTTCAAGTACCAGTCCAGTAAAAAGTTTTAATCAGCCAGGGAGTTTCAAATTTAAATCTGGGAGAGTAGTTTCCCTTCTTACAAACTTTTTACTTTTAAAGACTAATGCTACAGGACAAACTTCTGTAATTTACAGTTGGTAGAATGTGTCACCAATATGATTTTAGTAGACTGTGGCAACAATGTGATTTAACAAAATCTGTGGCATTGTAAACCATTTTGTGGAGGTAACAAATGTCATGAGAGACTTGAAGTGAACTGATAATCTACAATACACTTTTCATCAAAAGATATTATTCAAAGAAATGTCAACACAAGGTCATACATAAGCAACAATCCATTGAATTTTGGGTCTGCAGCTGTGCAAATTCCAACTCTTCCACCAAAATGTCAGTACTGTATCTTCCAGGTTTCCTCAGAGAGTCTCTTGGCTCACTGTAATGATGACTAGAAGATACACAGCCACAATATCAGTGGAAGCATTAAAATTTACATGGCTGCAAGGTAAAATTTAAGGGATTATTCATAATGCCATGAAAGGCTGAAACTGCACATCCATAAAAACATCCTTATTTGACTATTGAAATAGGTCACAGAAATTTCTGTTGTGCCTTGCAAACATCAAAATATAAACTCAAACAATCCACAAAGTTGCATCGAAGCACATGAACCCATTGTACGAGTTCCATTAACAACGCAGCACCGTAGTTCCCCAAAGGCAGTGAATGGAGGAATATCACAGGTCAGGAATACCAAAAATGGTGCATGTTTCATTCCCTGATATGCATCTATTCGTGTTGAGACTGACAAATGGTGCTTTTAGATTTGGAGAGAGCTTGGAAATGCTAAACAATCCTACACTCCTGTGCAGAAAAGTCCAATAAAATGTCAGTAGAATTATGGTGTGGGCAGGAATCACCATTTGTGGACACTGGGCCTTCATGGTTATAAGGTATGGCTCTTAGGTGGTTCAAAGTTCAAAAGACAGTAGCCGCTGATCATTTGATTTGTGACATGCTGGCACCACTAACAATTCTTTTGTTTAGTAAGAATGAAGGTTTACATCCTCACATAACTCTGTTGGTAGGCAGGAAGTTCCAACATTATGGAATCACTTGAATGCTACTTTCAATGTGTTACTTGGATTCTAATCACAATGAATATATCTGTAGGTCATCTAAGAGACATGCAGTAGCTAGCCCAGGACCTCACTTGTCTGTTCCAGAGCTGTAAATTTTCATCCTTGGGTAGTGATACATGTTACTTGAAGGTAATCATCACTAACTACAGTGAAAGCATGCCAGGTATATGTCTTGAAATTGTCTTTGGTTTGTAACAGCTTAGGTACTGAAAACATTATACCATGTCATTGTTCACTTACAAAATATTGAATTCAGATTTAAATACAAATATCAGTTACATCAAAGTTACTGAAATGAGGTGAACAGAATCAATGGAGATGAAATCAATGAAGGCATCAAGATATGAACTGCTATCAGTAAAACCATTCAGATATGTTGAAGCTGTGATGTAATGAATATGTGGTAGGGCCTAACAAAAATTTGTACCAGACCTGAAAGCAAACACAGATTTCCTGTTTATTGCAAGCAGTCTGGTCCGTGTACATTTCTGAGCCTGACTGGAACTTTCACTGTCACTGAAGTTTATTTCCATTACTTCCGAATACAAGAGCAAGAGATTCTCCTGTTGGGGGTGTGATTATGGCAGCACTGGGAGAGACAGTTTGCTCAGGATTGTGGCTTATACTACCACAAGGGATATACATAACCTGAATTAAATCCACAGAAATCAACTGAATAGAGTCAATGACATATTTCCTTTTGTCACAAAATATTCATAAATACAAACAGCTCATGTAAACAGTAATGGCAGTAATACATTTCTGAGAAAATATGTTATTTTTATGAATCAAAACAAACATTCCACATCAAACTGATGTATGAAAATATTGATCATGGACCGTATTAACTACCAAGCAAACAAACATATAGTTGATGTCGTAGGCATATCAGAAGGAAGAGTACAGTACATTTTAAATGAAAAATTTGCTATGAGAATGCTTTAAGTGAGATGTGTCGCACATTTAATGAATGCAAACGAAAAGTGGATACAAAAATGAAAATTTTGTCAAGTTTTGACTCATCTTCAAGAGAATCCAATTGATTCTGTGCATTAAATGTGCTTTTGGATGAAATATACAATACATTAAGCACATTTTGGTGCTCTACTCTGATATGTATTGAACTAACTACTATTCTGTGGATTAAAAAAATATACTGTACATAAACCGTAACTGCTTCAGGTTCAAATTACAGCATATCACCACTGTTCATTAACTGCAAATTTACACTTATAAACTGTACATTAATCAAACCAATGTTTCAAAGAACTAATGGTATATAGTATTAACTTTCTTTCGCCAAAAGTGAGGAAGAGAAGTATCTCAATTTAAGTTGTGGAATGCAAGACTAGTTGCGAACAATGCATGCAGCGGTATCTAATATTCTTTCCTCAGCGTTTCGAGAATCAGGATTCAATTTCTCATGACTATTTATTGATTTAATGGAACAGAATGGGCCAGAGCAAAAACCATACAATCTTCGCAAGCTAACTGAGGAGAAAATTTATCTAAGACACAGCAAATTATGATTTAGAAGTTGGCTACAACAGCAATAACTTCAAATCCCCTTCTAACTGGATCTTCAGAACTGGAAATAAGGACTACAAGAGACTGATATTGGGTGTATTCTTGCCCCGTTATATACAAATTACCGTCCATCATATATCCAAGGAGCAGAAATAGTTATCTTTACAGTCAATGCAAGTGTTACAATCAAATCTAGTGGAGTAATTTCAACATTTCAAAACATAAACAACATTTTCTGGAAACATGTCAGTAGTTATCTGCAGATAACCGGGCACTGAACTTGGATAAAAAACAAGACATACAGTTCATTGCAGCCCAAGCCCTGATCACATCGTAACAAATAATGCACGAGTGTAAATCAGTAAGTGAAACAGAACAGTGATAATGTTTGTGTGTTGATTTTGACAAGAACCTTAATTGGAAGCCACACCTTATATATCATTTTAAACATTTCAGTTTTGCGTCTTTTGTGTTATGGATTCTAAGGGAGTTTGGAGATCAAAATAAGTTAACTTATTTTTCTTATTTTCATTCACTAGTGTCTATGGCAATTCTGATGTATTAAATACCGAAGACAAAAGCTTTTGTTCCACAGAAGTGTGTATAAGAAGTTTTATATACCCCAGAAAATCTTTTAGCCAGCTCTTTTAAACATTTGGGCACACTGATAACAGGCTGACAGGACATTTACTCCCTTATGGATTTTGTAAACCTCCAACAACAATTTGAAAACTGCAATGAACTTAGTTAAATGTAAATTACTTTGTGCATATATAAAAAAAAAAACAATAGTGTATGAGTATTACTGTTGTCATAAACAGGAAGAAAGGGAGGGAGAGGGAGAGGGGAGAGAGAGAGAGAGAGAGAGAGAGAGAGAGAGAGAGAGAGAGAGAGAGAGAGTGGCCATGCAGGTATATCGTTGAGAGAGCAAATGAGGAGTGTAAAACTACCTAACTTTGTATGCTCAATTGTTCCAAGTATGTACAAAAATGAGAGAATAGTACATTTGGGAATACCAAACAAAGAAGTGCATTTGTTATGATAATGGCCTCACGTTCTGGAGGAAGGAGACTCATGCTCTGTCCAACCATCATAATTTAGATTTTCTGTACTTTTGTAACACACTCCAGCCAAATGCCAGGACAGCACCTTCATCAAAGGCACAGCAAATGACCTATTCTCTACTCACTAAACATACGTGTATATTCAGATGTCTGCATACTGACTGATGTTTCTCAAACACTGCAGGCTACTTCTGTAAATTATACTAACAACAAATAATAGCCTTTGCTAATCCACTGAATGTTAATTCCAGACTACAGATTAGATAGTATATGTATATTAGGAGAAAAAGTATCTGCTTTGGAAAAAAAAAACACAGCTCCCCCAATTACACTTTTTAGATACTGGTTTCAAACACTTCAAAGTCTTTACGTAACTTGACACAGAATAACAACAGTTGTCTGTATACTGTCGAGGACAAGATCTGTTTAACACAAGATACGTGGAATTTATAGGACAAAAGTTAAAATATCCAGGTAAATCATACGAGTTGATAACGAGGTATTCTTTTACGCCTGTTTTGCTTTTAAACATCCAGTAGTGGAGTCTGCAGTTTTTTCAAATATAATAGCCAAAATTACAAAATATTACTATTATTAATTTTTTTAATTTATATAAAGCAAGATGATGTTTCGAAAGATTCAGTTTCCTCAGGGATCTGACAAGTTTTATTCTCTCTAGGGAAAAAAAAAGCACAGCGTATAGGGGGGCAAGATGAGCTACTTTTCTCATTCTCTGTGCCAAAAGACATCACTAGCATAAAAAATTAAAATATCGTAAAATGTCTTAATTTCTGAGCAAAAGTTCGTATACGATTTAAAAAAAAAAAAGAAAGAAAGAAAAGAAAACAAAATAAGAAAAGAAAAACTGTTGCGCGGTTGGCATGTTACGTGGAGGAAAACAGTTTACAAAGCGTTACAACAGAACGGCAATCAAGCGACGATGGTAAACCGACCGGATATTGTTGGCTACAATAATGATCTGAAAGCATTCCTGTTGTTGAACGCAAAACAAATATCTAATTAACGCACAAACTGGCGACGCTTTTCTCCGACCGGATTATTAGAGTATAAATACAAATTGCAACGCACCTAAGCGTCATGCACACAACTGAGAAAATACAGAAAAAACTGTTCTTACCTCCTTAATCTGCGGAAATTTTTTCCTCGTCTCTATTGACAAGTTCTTCAGATCATTTTGCAGACTATCCAAGAACCGTAAAGCTTCCTCGTTCCCAGTTGACAAACTTCCACAAGCCATGTTATGAACAGCTGACGCGTCACAAATCTTTGGAGCATGACATTTCACTAGACACTGTCTGTCACACACTTAACACTAATAACACACAGACACAGGTTTTCATTTCGACAGCAAACGCACGTAGTACAACTTCATTTTCGATGACACAAGCCTCAAAAACGCGTCTACAGGTGAGCTGGCACAGATGACATTTGTTCATGTGTTATATTCAGTGATGTGGTTATGATTTGTCAAACGTCTTTGCAAGTCAAAGACATCCTATTCTACTTACCATTGCTCCACCGCGAGGACATGGTAAAGGCACTAACATAGACTGTAGTGAAGGTCTATCCTTGTGCAGCGAACTGTCTGCGCCAGTCTACCGTTCGCCCGTCATCCGTCGTTGTAGAAACGAAATTTCAGTGACAAGCGACTACGCTCTTCTAACCTCGAAGATTATTTCATTTACTGAGAAATGGAAGGTATTCTGCTAAGATCTGCGTTCTCCACTTGTGCTGAAAAAAAGACAAAATGCAGGAAACAAAATGATCGACCAACATTGCCTACACAGTATTTGCTTAACCGAAGGTAATTGTCGCACACAGATTTACTTAACGAGTTGCAGGGCGAACCCAACAAATGAAGTAATTATTTAGGTGGAGATTTGGAAACGTGTAATTATCTTTTGACTTTCATAATCCCTCGCATAAGATAGAAAAAAACTTGTATGAGGAAAGCAATTTTTCCACATGAGTGGCTGACAATAACATTAAGCAGTTCAGTTTAGTTTATTAGCATCCTTTGCATCACTTGTGTGAAACACGAATTGTCGTAATAAAGTACAGCATATGCACAGCACAATTCTGCATATTAATACAATAAATATGAAATTAACATTTTACAATATATTTAAAAAATTCACAATGAATTAATGCATTGGTCTTATTCAAGCTCTCTGTTGGTTTGACATATATGCAGTACACTTTGAGAGACTCATTTATCAAACCATTTACAGTTAAAAGAGTACACAAATAAAATATAAAATTTACAATGAGAACAGCATGGGTGAATAACAATGAAAAAAATACAATTGTTAGTTAGTGATTCAAGAATTATAAATATTTGTCAATGTCATAAAACATTTATTAACAGATAATTTTTTAATTCTGACTTCAATTTTCTCTCATCTTCAGTTCTCTTGTGCAATCTGGCAGATCATTATACCGATTTATTCCATAATGGCACACATATTTTTGAGTTTTGTTTTTCTAGCCCTTTTTATATACAGGTTACGTAAATAGGAATTCATACATAAACTACTCAGGCGTGTTCTTGTATACAGTATACTTTTGAATATGTACAAAGTTGATACTGTAACTATTTTTAAATTTCCTTTACTTCACGTCTATAGTGAAGTCATCACACTACTGGTTTCGGTCTATGGTGACCATCTTCAGATCTGCAGCAAAATATGGGAAAAACACAAATACAACTAGCAGACTGTCCACAGCTTAAAACAATGAAATAGACCATGATGAAAAATATTACTGACATATATGTGCAATTGTGTAGCTCTAAATATGATAGGACATACCTGTTTTACAAAAACATGTCCTAATATACTGGAGCCATAGAGGCATCGTGAAATGCTAAACGCAAAATCAGCGCCAGCATCGTCAAAGACAAATAAATAATAGTAAACACTGCCATACAGTAGCCACACAATATTTGTGTTTCCAAGTTCGCCAGATGTCGCTACTGTAGGCGTACACATGTTCTTCAATGATAATTGTACAATGTAAAATACAATCAGTAAAGTCTGTAATGGGCTTATAAGGTGTAAGAGGCATTACAGTAATAAAAAAACAATGAAATAAAACACATCAAAAGTTAGATTGTTAAAAAGGAAAAAGTTAAGAGACAGTAACTCACATACGCTCGAGTGGCGATATTATAGATAATGACATAAATAATAAACAGCTTTCCGAGTACACAGAATAATATAGAAATTTCAAAACAAATAGCTAAAGAAGCCCAATGAATGAAAACAAACTGCTGCATATAATCAGCCTCCTCTGTTGGCGCTAACGCTAGAACACCGCATAGGCGAGAAGTGGTTAGAGGAATGTGACCACCAGATGGCCCCTTGTACCCTGCGGCACGTCTTTCCATGTAAAGATTGATAAAATCCCTACCAGCGCATGAACAAGATTATCTAGTTAATGAAGTATGTTATATAAACAGAGACGGAATAAGAAAACAGAAGAGTTATGCATACAATGTAAGAAAACGATGTAAATATGTAAGGAACTCTACACTTTGTGGAACTATCAGCAAGATATATAAAACAGAGGCGTTCAATGATTCCCGTTCCGCTCATAATTCTATAGGACTTGGATTCGGGCTATGACTGCCGATAGTCCCAATACGACCACGTTTTTCTGTCCATTTCACACAGTCACTAGCAGTGGCCTGTTCTCGTCCAGCCACTTTTTTCCTTCATCATAGATTTGGCGCATTACTGTACCCCCTCCTCCGTATTTCGACCGTTGGAGGGTGGCACAGAAGTTAAAGTTCCTTCGCCACACCTCAAAGTGCTATGTTCGGCTGTTATTCAGCCATTGCTTTGAGTCACCTCTCACTTGCCCACCGAGACAATTGGACCGGATCTGAACCGCTGACGCTGTGTAATAGTACACTGCCACAAAACAAAACAAAAAAACATAAAAACAGTGATTAAAGTAGAGCCCAACATACCCCCTTCTGACATTATCTCCCTATCGTCCCATCTGCCTCACCTTGGTGTTCAGTAAGGTTTTCGAGTCTATCCTCGCTGGCCGTATTCATCACCACCTTAACCAGCACCACCTCCATCCCCTTACCCAAAGTGGCTCCTAACCCTCCTTCACAGCTGACAACCAGCTCCTTAACCTTACCAATCTTCTTTTCCACCAACTTAACTACAGTCGCTCCTCTATCTTTGTATCCCTCGACTTCCAGAACGCCTATGACCGTGTCTGGCATCCCGAGCTCCTCTTTAAACTCCAAACCTACGCTCTTCCCATCAATTTCGCCCGTCTCGTTGCTTCCTTCCTCTCCCATCATCCCTCCTATGTCAGTATCTGCAATACCAACTCCCGTACTTCCTATCCCACCACTGGCGTGCACCAAGCATCCGTCCTTTCTCATCTCCTCTATCTCCTGTATATTGCAAATATACTCAAACGTCGCCTGCTTGTTCACCCCCTCCAATTTGCTGATGACACCGCCTTCCTGGCCCTTAATCCTACCCTTGAAAGACCCCAATCTACCCTTCAAACCACCTCAGCCAGTTCACTGCCTGGTGGCTCCTTTGCATCAACCCTTCCAAGACCTAGGCAAACATCATAGGTCGTACCACCCACTCCTTCCAGCTCCACGATTTTTACCTCACGATTTGTGGTCGTCCTATCCACCTCACTCCTATCCTGAAATACCTTGCCCTCACCCTCGACTGTCACCTCACTCAGACTCCCCATCTTCTTATGATGCAACACACAGCCCACCATAGACTCTGCCTCCTGAAACTCCTGTCTGGCGACCATGAGGACTGCATCCTTCCACCATACTTCACACCTACAAATCCTTGATCCGCCCCATCCTTTATTATACCAGCGTTGCCTAGATTTCTACCCTACCCAGATTCTATAAAGCCGAGTCCTTGAACGCCATGCTCTCCGCCTCTCTTTCTGTATGCGCCTCCCGTCCCCCACACGGATCCTCTACAGCCTAATCCACTTCCCACATCTTTTCTTTTTTCTCAAACACATCTATACCCTGTACATTGTCCACAGAGTCGATCACCTCCAAGCCCTGGTGTCGTCTATTCTTTCTACCCCAGCCCATTGCCACACCTTTACCATGATGTCCCGCCCTCTCTCCATCTCCACACCCTCCGCCTTCTCCCCCAACCCAACTACCAGCACCTACCGCTCCTGAATGATGAGCTTTGCCCTGATATCTAGCCTTCCTACCAACTCTAACCCCATCTTCCCCCACTCCCTCCTCAGGAGTCCCCTCCCCCTCATCCCTTCCCCTGAGTGGTTGTTTCCTCCCTCCTCTGTCCCCTCTCTTGCCAGTGCACCCCTTCTGCGTCTCTGCACTCCCCCTGACTTGCCTTACCTCTCCATCTCCCACCCTGCCCATCTCCTGCCCTCCTTCATTTCATCCCACCCCCTCCAGCTCCCCTCCCCCAGTGCCCCTTCCTCTCCCCTCTTTTTTCCTCCTATAAGGCTCCCCTCACTGGGCAGGTCCCTCCCTGCAGTTTTTATTCTTCATTGTGTGTGCTCTGTTTGGTGCAATGGTTTTAAAGTGTCTTCGGTCTGGAGTGTTTTAATACTGTAACCAACTTTTAACATGTGTGTGTGACCTCAGTGTATTTTATGTGCTCCACAAATAGCCAACTGTGTGTTTTATCTTTATATGAAGTTTTTGTAACTGTCCCACATGAACATCTCAATGTAAGTGTATATTTTAACCCCCACTGTCTCCACTTATTATGTTCTTATGTCCCCCTTTTTATCGCCTTTTATATGTAATGTATTCTTCTTTTTATTAAATGTATCCCTCGGCTGAAGAGTGGCAGATTGTGCTGCTGCCAGCCTCCCCTGCCTATATGGTGCACGGGAATGAAATCACAATAAAAGGAAAAAAGTGAATAAAGTAGAACGTCATCAAACAAAGCAAGGTAGGCATTAGACACTTTTGTTGTTACACACTGTATGACAAATGTGATGACTCTGGAGTATACAGCATTGATTGTAGTAACTGTGATGAATATTAAATCAGTCAAATGGGCGACCCTTTCAACGTAAGCCATGGAACAAACCTGCTTCATGACAGCATTTATCTGAAACTAGTCATTCTGTAGGGAACATTGAGAATAGCATGCATATTCTCAACAGTGTGTAAAATGGCCACGCCCTTAATTTCTTAGAAGAGATTGAAATATATAAAGCGAAAAAACAAGAGGCAAGAAAAGTGCTTAATTGACAGAGCGACTTCGTGCCCAATGCCTACTTTGCTTTGTTTGACAATGTTCTACTTTAATCACTGAGTTTTTCCCTTTATTGTCATTTCATTCCCCTGCTCCATGGGGTATACATAAAATACAAGAATAAAAGATGAAAATTTCCTGGCAGATTAAAACTGTATACTGGACTGAGACTCGAAGTTGGGACCTTTGCCTTTTGCGGGCATGTGCTCCACCATCTGAGCTATCCAAGCACGACTCACGACCTCTCCTTACAGCTGTCATTCTGGAAACATCCCCCAGGCTGTGGCTAAGTCATGTCTCCGCAATATCGTTTCTTCCAGGAGTGCTAGTTCTGAAAGGTTCGCTGTAGAGCTTCTGTGAAGTTTGGAAGGTATGAGACGAGGTTCTGGCAGTATTGAAGCTATGAGGACGGGTCGTGAGTCGTGCTTTGGTAGCTCAGATGGGCGAGCACTTGCCCGCGAAAGGCAAAGGTCCCGAGTTCGAGTCTCGGTCCGGCACACCATTTTAATCTGCCAGGAAGTTTCATATCAGTGCACACCCCGCTGCAGAGTGAAAATTTCATTCTGGATAAAAGATGAAATTTACACAGGAGCAAGGAAAACAATTGGAGTTAAAACATACTAAAAAGGGGAAGTCTGATGAGGTACATTTACATAAAATCCACATTCAGTTAAAGTGGCACTCGATGTAGATGTAACACATAAACACTGGCGGCATGAACAGCACAATTAGAAATAGCGTCCACAGTATGGGATGATGACAATGAACACACACTGCACATACGTCACATACATGGCGAGCACCAAAACACGACAAAGCAATTGCATTAAAATTTGAAAGGCCTGTCAAGGGAAGGGAGGTCAGAGAGGAGGGAGAGAGGAAAGAGAGATGGAGGACTGACGGAGGAGGGGGAGCAGGAAGGGGTGGAGTTTGTAGCACACCAAGAGGCAAGAGATAGGGAGGTAGTGTAAGGACTGGGGAAGAGAAGTGAGAAGGACAAGGGGAGAGGATGGAGAAAACAGCAGAGGGAGGAAGGGAAGGAGAGGGAGCCACCTGGATGAGGGGAGGGGAAGAGGAAGGTCAGAGTTGGAAGGAAGGATAAATATCAGGAAGAAGCATATCATCCAGGACAAGGCGTCATTGGAAGTCCCACTGGGAGAGGAGGGAGGGTATGGAGATGGAGAGAGGATGGGACACATCGGTAAAGTCGTGGCAGCAGGTGGGGAGTTGAGAGCAAGGGTGACACCAGGGGGTGAGTGGGATTGAGGCGGCGGTTGCTGTGGAGGACATGGATGTGTTCAAGGAAAAGAAGGAGATATGGGGAGGGCCGTAAGGTCACAGAGTATCCTCGTGGGGGATGAGAGACGGATACGACAAGCAAGGCACTTTAATCTTTTTTTCTTTCTTTATTGTAGTATTTCGATCCCTCCATCCCCTAGAGGGGGGACGGGCTGGCAGCGGCCTACAGACAAAGTTAAAAAACATAATGAGGAGACATAACAATAAAAGAGGTGATAAAATGATGACTGTTTAAAATTGGTACATGGCGAAAAAGTTGTGAAGAAAACATAAAAAACAAATAGGTCAGCTATGCTGATTAAAAACACTTAGGAAATAGCCAGGCACAATTAAAAAACACAGTGACAGTCTGGTTTCTGTTGGCAGCACTTTAAAAAGGGGCCGCACAGCACTAAACACTCACAGAAAACACTGCACTATAGAAAACGAAGGCATATGGGTATGGAGGGGGGGGGGGAGAACCTGGACAGATGGGGGGGGGGGGGGGGAAGAATGATAGCCAATGGAGGGAGAGTGCACAGAAAAAGGGGGGAGCATGGTGGACGCAAGAAAGGAGTGGGGAATACAGTGAAGGGGAAAGAAAAAGGACTCAGGAAGAGAGAATGGAGGCAAGGAGTGGGTAGGTGGAGAAAAAACAGGATGGAAAGGGTGGAAGGAAGCCCGAGAAAAGGACAGAGGGAGGGAGGGGGAGATGAGGATCATAGTTGATAGGAGGGATAAATGGAGGGAGAGAGGAGGGTGCGTTGATGGAAGTCACATCAGGAAAGGAAATGAAGGGGGGTAGAGATGGAGGGTAGGGGGTACACAACGGTGAAGGGCGCTTTAATCTCTGAAGGCCCATGTTTTATATGTCTTGCTGATAGTTTCACCCAGTATAGAGTGCCTTACATATTTAATGTTTTTTTCCTTATATTGTGCGCATAACTCTAGTGTTTTCTTGTCCCTTTTCTGTTTATATAATATACACTCCTGGAAATTGAAATAAGAACACCGTGAATTCATTGTCCCAGGAAGGGGAAACTTTATTGACACATTCCTGGGGTCAGATGCATCACATGATCACACTGACAGAACCACAGGCACATAGACACAGGCAACAGAGCATGCACAATGTCGGCTCTAGTACAGTGTATATCCACCTTTCGCAGCAATGCAGGCTGCTATTCTCCCATGGAGACGATCGTAGAGATGCTGGATGTAGTCCTGTGGAACGGCTTGCCATGCCATTTCCACCTGGCGCCTCAGTTGGACCAGCGTTGGTGCTGGACGTGCAGACCGTGTGAGACGACGCTTCATCCAGTCCCAAACATGCTCAATGGGGGACAGATCCGGAGATCTTGCTGGCCAGGGTAGTTGACTTACACCTTCTAGAGCACGTTGGGTGGCACGGGATACATGCGGAAGTGCATTGTCCTGTTGGAACAGCAAGTTCCCTTGCCGGTCTAGGAATGGTAGAACGATGGGTTCGATGACGGTTTGGATGTACCGTGCACTATTCAGTGTCCCTCGACGATCACCAGTGGTGTACGGCCAGTGTAGGAGATCGCTCCCCACACCATGATGCCGGGTGTTGGCCCTGTGTGCCTCGGTCGTATGCAGTCCTGATTGTGGCGCTCACCTGCACGGCGCCAAACACGCATACGACCATCATTGGCACCAAGGCAGAAGCGACTCTCATCGCTGAAGACGACACGTCTCCATTCGTCCCTCCATTCACGCCTGTTGCGACACCACTGGAGGCGGGCTGCACGATGTTGGGGCGTGAGCGGAAGACGGCCTAACGGTGTGCGGGACCGTAGCCCAGCTTCATGGAGACTGTTGCGAATGGTCCTCGCCGATACCCCAGGAGCAACAGTGTCCCTAATTTGCTGGGAAGTGGCGGTGCGGTCCCTTACGGCACTTCGTAGGATCCTACGGTCTTGGCGTGCATCCGTGCGTCGCTGCGGTCCGGTCCCAGGTCGACGGGCACGTGCACCTTCCGCCGACCACTGGCGACAACATCGATGTACTGTGGAGACCTCACGCCCCACGTGTTGAGCAATTCGGCGGTACGTCCACCCGGCCTCCCGCATGCCCACTATACGCCCTCGCTCAAACTCCGGCAACTGCACATACGGTTCACGTCCACGCTGTCGCGGCAAGCTACCAGTGTTAAAGACTGCGATGCAGCTCCGTATGCCACGGCAAACTGGCTGACACTGACGGCGGCGGTGCACAAATGCTGCGCAGCTAGCGCCATTCGACGGCCAACACCGCGGTTCCTGGTGTGTCCGCTATGCCGTGCGTGTGATCATTGCTTGTACAGCCCTCTCGCAGTGTCCGGAGCAAGTATGGTGGGTCTGACACACCGGTGTCAATGTGTTCTTTTTTCCATTTCCAGGAGTGTACTTCATTAACTTGATGATCTTGCTCATGCACTGGTACAGGGTTTTATCAATCTTTTCTTGGAACAGCATGTGGCAGGGCATGAGGGGCCCTCTGACCGTCATGTTCCTCTAACCACTTCTTGTCTATGCGGAGTTCTAGCATTAGCGGTAACAGAGGGCACTGGTAACTTATTGGCATGAAACCACTGTTGCATGCACTTCAGGACTTTTTCAGCTGTAGTGGATAAGGATTTTCTGTCATCACCTATAATTGTGGCTGTATCACCTGTAAAAAACATAATTTTGGACAAACTATTGGGGCTTTTAATGTCTCTTATATAGATCAAGAATAAATGGGGGTCAAGGACACTGCCCTGTCGAACACCTGTTTCCACTCTCTTAGCATCTGATATCCACTTTATTTTTTGCCTATTTTGAGATCAGATGAAAAACTGAGTAAAATTATACCCAACACGCATGGAACTTTTCACTGACCTGAAGGATGATTTCAGGAAGGCAAGCAAGCCACTGCACCTTATTTCTGACATTTTAAAGAGCGTCGTTTTATAGTTTTAGACGTTTTTTAAACTTGACCAACGAAATGTAGTTTAGTTTCTGAGTGGGGATTTTCAGTTCCCTGGCTGAGGTCTATCAGCAACATAAAGACTCTTACATCATAACATAAAACACCATTCTGAACTATAGATGGGGATTCATAGTGTGGTAGTGAATTCTATGCTTTACCTTCAAATTACCCTTGTTTTGAAGCACATACTCGTATTATACACTGAAGAGCCTAAGAAACTGGTACACCTGCCTAATATCATGTAATGTCCCTGCGAGCACACAGAAGTGCCGCAACACGATGTGGCATGGACTCGACTAGTGTCTGAAGTAGTGCTGGAGGTAACTGACACCATGAATCCCGTACGGCTGTCCATAAATGCGTAAGAGTACTAGGAAGTGGATATCTCTTCTGAACAGCATGTTGCAAGGCATGCTCAATAATGTTCATGTCTGGGGAGATTGGTGGCCAACGAAAATGTTTAAACTCAGAAGAGTGTTCCTGGAGCCACTCTGTAGCAATTCTGGTCCTGTAGGTGTCGCATTGCCCTGCCGGAATTGCCGAAGTCCATCGGAATGCACAGTGGACGTGAATGGATGTAGGTGATCAGACAGGATGCTTACGTACGTATCACCTGTCAGAGTCGTATCTAGATGTATCAGGCGTCCCGTATAACTCCAACTGCACATGCCCCACACCATTACAGAGCCTCCACCAGCTTGAACAATCCCCTGCTGACATGCAGGGTCCATGAATTCATGAGGTTGTCTCCATATCTGTACACGTCCATCCGCTTGCTAAAATTTGAAACGAGACTCGTCCGACCATGCAACATGTTTCCAGTCACCAACAGTCCAATGTTGGTGTTGTGCAGTCATCAAGGGTACATGAGTGGGCCTTCAGCTCTGAAAGCCCCTATTGATGATGTTTCGTTGAATGCTTTGCAAGCTGACACTTGTTGATGGCCCAGCACTGAAATCTGCAGCAATTTGCGGATGGGCTGCACTTCAGTCACACTGAACGATTCACTTCAGTCGTCGTTGATCCCATTCATGCAGCATCTTTTTCTGGCCACAGCGATGTTTTACCAGATTCCTGATATTCACGGTACACTCGTAAAACTGTCATACAGGAAAATCCCCGCTTCATCACTGGCTCGGAGATGCTGTGTCCCATCGCTCATGCGCCGACTATAACGCCACGTTCAAACTCACTTAAATCTTGATAATGTTCCATTGTAGCAGCAGCCAGGGACACGTTCCACATCATTAAGAAATGTCGTATTCCTGTTCTATGGAACGAGTGTTAATGTATGTATGTATGTAACTGATCTAACAACTGCGCCAGACACTTGTCTTATACAGGTGTTGCCGACTGCAGCATCGTATTCTGCGTCTGTGTTTAATAGGAGTATGCATGCCTATACCAGTTTCTCTGGAGTTGCAGTGCATTTGGTAATAGTGACTTCTGTATTCCTGAAGGTACTGTTGGAAGATCTTTCATTAGAGTAAATTAGATTTCATTAGATCTTTACTGATTCAACTAACCCTGTAGTGCATAAAAGGTACATTCTGATATAGTACAAGTCAGTGTATAACAAAATACAATACTGCATGATTAAAATTTATATTATTTACGGTATTTTTACGTTAAATGTGCATTGCCTTTTCATGTGCAGAGTATATATTGTACAAGTGGGAAGAGCATATACTGTAAAAGCAGAAAATGCATGTATTGTTCAAGTAGTTTGCTATTTGTAATATAGTAACAAATAAATGGTGGATCAATAAGGTACTTAAGGGCTAATAACATATATATAATACATCGCTAAGGTACAGACACAAATATTTAGTCTACTTCCTGAGAGTACTCATGCAAGCTAGAGAAGCAGTGGTGAGTCAAATATGCCTTAGCAACTGACCTGAACTTTATCAGGTCATTTATTGATTTAATTTCTGGGGATACCTTATTATAAATAACTTTTGCTTAATACAGGTTCCTTTTTTATTTAGGCTGGTGTTCACTGTCTCTATTTGAAAGTCTTCTTTTTGCCTTTTGTTATGAGAAAGAATGTTTTCTTTTTTTCTTTTGGAAGAGAGCAGGATTTTGCATTGTACACATTTTTACAAAAATAACAGTCTCATACACATAGACAAATGAAAGTGGAATAATTTCCAGCTTTTTAAAGAGTGGTTATCAGGTTTTATTCCATTTTACACCTTCCATTATTTTTGTAATTCTTTTTTGTAGCTTAAAGAAATTTTGGCTGCGGGAAAAGTCAGCCCAGGAAATTATTCCGTATTTCAGTTATGAGTATGTATGGGCGAAATTGTTTTCAGAAATCTTCTTTGCAGCATCCTTCTAATATTCTTATTGAATAGCATACAGTGCGTAATTTCTCATACACTTTCAATTTGTGTCCTACATTTAAGATTATTTTGGACCCAGAAACCTAACTTTATGTTGTCTGCGCTCTGAATCTCCTTATCAGATATCTCAATCTCAACAGTTTGCCTATCTTTTTTCGATTTATAGAAATTTAGTGCCACTGTCTTAATTTAATTTATTATGAACTTGTGACTGAATCAGTTTTCAATATTTTTAAGTGTCTGCGTTGCAGACTTCTGAAGCATTTTCATTTCTTTCCCACTAACTATCATACTAGTATTGTCAGCAAACTGAATGGTGTTCTTGAAGAATTTGTTCAGGTCATTCACATATAACAGAAATAGGAGAGGTTCCAGCTCAGAGCCTTATCACACTCTGTGTCTTAAAGCTGCATGCTCTGAATAATGTTGAGTTAATTTATTGAAACTTTAGTGTTGCATTTGAACCACTTGCTGTCATCTGCTTAGGTAAGATTTTATCCAGTTGTTGGATGTTCCTCAGATACCCATGTTGTTGCGCTTAGACAACAGTTTAGTATGATCTATGATGTCAAAAGCCTTAGAGAGATCTAGGCAAATTCCAGTGACTTTTCACCCTTATCTAATTTTAGTAGTACTTCACTTAAAAGGTCAAATACTGTTCTATCAGTTGATCAGCCCTTCCTGAAACCATGTTTTGTTGCAGATAGTATTTTGTGTTTTTTGAAAAATAATTTCTATGACTTTTGAAAATACAGACAGTAGAGCAATGGGCTTGTAGTTAGCCACTTCATCCTTTTTGTATTTTTGAATAGTGGTTTATCTTGGCGCTTTTTAGGCACGATGGGAAAATTCCAATTTGAAAGGAACTGTCACAAAGATGAGATGCCTCATTTTTAAAGTTCTGATAGCTGACAGGATTTCTTTCTTTGTGTTGGAAACGGAAAGGGTGAAACAGGATTTATGTCGGTATTTTCTGATGATACTAGACAGTTTTTTAGTGCAAAGTCTGATTTCAGTGACTAATTGCCCACTTACATTGCTAAAATAAGTATCAAACACATTTGCTATTACTTCAGCATTAGTAACATCTTTGTTATCATAGTTCAGTTTAGTAACCGATCAAGGTGGCTCAGTGGTTAGCACACAGGACTCACATCTGAGAGGATAGCAGTTCAAAACCATCTCTAGGCATCCAGATTTATATTTCCGTGATTTCTCTAAATTGCTCCAGGAAAATGCCAGGATGGTTTCTTCGAAAGAGCAGAGCCGATTTCCTTTCCTATCCTTGACACCATCCGAGCTTCTGCTTGTAAGTAGGCTGTTTATGTTTTTTTATTGGTAACGTTACGTAGCGCTCTGTATGAAAATCACTGGCTGTGCTGTGTGCAGTATGTGGCTAGTTTGCATTGTTGTCTGCCATTGTAGTGTTGGGCAGCGGCAGCTGGATGTGAACAGCGCGTAGCGTTGCACAGTTGGAGGTGAGCCGCCAGCAGTGGTGGATGTGGGGAGAGAGATGAACTGCTATATATATTATGACTATTAAGGTAAATACATTGTTTGTTCTCTATTAATATCTTTCATTTGCTAACTATCCCTATCAGTAGTTAGTGCCTTCCGTAGTTTGAATCTTTTATTTAGCTGGCAGTAGTGGCGCTCGCTGTATCGCAGTAGTTCGAGTAATGAAGATTTTTGTGAGGTAAGTGATTTCTGAAAGGTATAGTTTAATGTTACTCAGGGCCACTCTTTTGCAGGGATCTTTGATAGTCAGATTGCGTTGCTCTAAAAATATTGTGTGTCAGTTTAAGCACAGTCTTGTATAATTGTTCTAAGGGGACGTTTCATATGTCGACCCTTAGCCAAGGATATCTCACTGGAATCTTCTGATTTTTTCTTGTAGTTTGTGTATTTAGTGTAGCTTTTGTTTATTGCTAGCGCGTAATTATAGAGAGAATTTCCTTGGTAGTTGTGGTTTTTCACTGTTGCATAGTAAAACAGATGTGGCATGCATGTAGATTTGCACCAAGTATTTCGCAGCTGCAATTAACTAGATATTATTTTCAGTGCTATGTTAATGTGTTCTCTTATTTTTGCTCTTCAAATTGTGTTTTTCTGTGTTATCGTGTGAAATATTGTCACAATAATGGCGTGTGAAAAACGTAACACTAGGCTCCAAAGTAAACTGAGAAATAATAGTGACGACGAGCGTAGCTTATCAGCACCACCGTGTAGTGAATTAACAGACATTCCAAGTAGTAATTTGGTAACTGTGCATAGGGAAATGGAGCGGGCGGCAAATAATGGTGTAGACAGTGAAACAGGTAGTGAACAGGGAAGCATTATCGATCGATCGGTCGGCAACAGCTCGCCTCAGGAATCCGAAATGACAGAACACAATACTGCAAATACTGTAGACTTCGGTTTTGGGTCCTCACCGTTTTCTCAAATGAGTCAAGACACATTTTCTGCTTGTCAAAATGTGAATGTTGCCGGTGAAAATGCACTGCCAAAAAGCATAGAGAAACAGATTCCAGACACTAATACATTACTATTGCAATTAATGCAACAAATGGAACAAAATCAGAGACAAACGGGACAAAATCTTCAAAAGTTAGACACAATGGAACAAAATCAGAGACAAACACAGCAAAAGCTTCAAAAGTTAGACACAATGGAACAAAATCTTAAAAATTTAGACACAATGGAACAAAATCTTAAAAAGTTAGACACAATGGAACAAAATCTTCAAAAGTTAAGACACCACACTTGAACAAACACGTGAAGATTTAACTACTGAATTACATAACATTCAATCGAAATGTCAAAAAGTCTGTAATGACGTAAAAACACAAATTTGTGAGCATTTTCAACCTATTTTTTCGCGGCATGAAAATGCATTACAGAATCACGAAGCAGCCATAAAAGAACTGCAAACCATTGTTCGTGAAAATCATGAGACCTTGTGGGCTAAAATTGACTCAGTTGCATCTACCGATTCGGTTACGCAACTTGCAAAAACTCAGGAAAACTTAAAGGACACAGTAGATACGATTTCAACACAAATGGACACTCTGAAACTTGGTTCAGAAAAACACACTGAGGAATTAAGTACACTAGCGGAGAAAGTAGCCGAACTTTCGGATCAGTTCACTAACTTATCTGCAAAGGTAGATGATGATCTGAATGACACAAGACCTGTAGCCATCACTGACACAGAAGAGTGCGAACAAATTAGGAAATTCAAACAAAATCAGAATCAAATTAATACGCAACACCAAAGAGAAATCCAGGAAGTACAAGATCAGCTGACACAGGTAATACAAGAATTACGTATTTCAGAGGCCACTCGCGCTTCAATACGGGAAGAGGGACATAGAAATACGGAACAGCCACAAAATAGTAACTCAGGGCACTTTGGAAATTATGAAAGAAATTGGCAAAGTACACCGAATTTTGAGATGGAACCACCGACACGACGAACCAATGACCGATATGCGACTTGCCGACACGCTGATTTTGACTATAAGCTGCTCATTACTACACGTAAATTCAAAACGTTTAAGAATTCTGCCAACGACATTCATCCACAAGCGTGGCTCCATCAATTCTCTCATTGTTTTCCTCCCAACTGGTCATTGGAGCACAGGTTAGAATTTATGTGTGGCTACTTGGAGAATGAACCAGCTGTAAGAATGCGATCGGTCATACACGATTGTCACAGTGAAGGAGAATTTTACCATGCCTTCCTCTCAGCATATTGGTCACAAGCTACACAAGACCGAGTAAAACATAGCATCATGATGATGAAACACTTTGAACAATCTGAATTTTCCAGTCTTGTCAAATATTTTGAAGACATGTTGCACAAGAATCAGTACCTGTCAAACCCATACAGCCCCTAAGAACTCATCCGCATTTGCTTAATCAAATTACCTGAACATTTACGGCATATTATTTTGGCAGGACGTTGCAAAGACGACATTGAAGCTTTTCAGGGACTCTTACAAGAATTAGAAATTGACACAGACAGTCGCGGGATGCGAAAACAGGGAAACAATCACTACAGGTCACATCCGTCACAATTCCGTGACAACAGAAACAATAAATGGCCACGACAAGCCTATTCTTACAACGTAAATCGTGACCAAAACAGACACCACCCGTATGACAACCACTGGCAGAGTAATAGTTACAGAGAAAGATCGCATTTCCGTAGTAATGAATATGACAGAGACAATCATAGAAACAGACAATTTGGCAACCGGAACAATTATTATCACGGGAGACAGAATAACTTCAGACGCAACGGTCCACTGTGCAGTGGTAATTCAGGAAGAAATTTTCCACCACATGACTGACAAACAAGAAACTATGTAAACTACCGACAAAACGACAGACGTGAATTTCATCAGAACTGGCGGGTTTCTAAAAGAGCTGGGCCCTCTCGGCAAGGTGAATTTGTAGAAGTTAGGCCTCCTAATCCCAGTAACGACGCGCGCCAACAAAGAAACAGACAATGACTCGCACCCCAGGCAGCCTCGTGCGCCGGCTGGCTCAGAGAAAAATAACATATGTGCTAACCTTGAGAAAAATTCCAATATTCCTCACCGATGTATACCACATGATAATTGCATTCAAGTTGAAACTCTGCGTACTGAGAAGAGCAAAGGTTTACACCACATTTCACATGTAAAACCGTTTATTGAAAGATAATCTGCTTTTTAACTTTGTCTTTCCCATAAAACATTTCACTTCACATTTCTAGTATGCATTGTCAGACTTAGAAACTGTAACCATGCAACAATGTTTTGAAGTTCAATATCCACTCAAGAACCAAGAGAACTTATTTAAACAGAAATTACGAATGCATTGTTATTGCGAACAGACGACACAGTGTTATTGTGTGTGTGCATTCTTGCTTGTTAGTTGCACGATTATGTAACGACTATAAGGCTCACATACTTAGAACATTTACCAGTACTGCTAATGGGATTCTAATGCAACATTTTGGTTTACTTGAAAATACATTCCGGATTTAAAGTACTTTCTGAGAGATACCAGAGGACACAGTGGTTAGTTTATGTGACAGCTACACGATTATATCACAACGTTACTAATGTGTGACACAATTTACATTGTTGCTTTTGCGGAGTATCTGTTTTATATCTGCATGGTTTTTCTGAATTCTTCTGGAAAGCAAAACATGTTTTAGTAGTAACTTTTGTGGTATAGCTACAAGGAGACAGCCTTTTCCGTAGCACAACAATACGTTACAGCACAGCACTTTCTTCATCACGGCAATAAGCGTAATAAGTAAGATATCTATACGCAAAGCATTTCACTTTTGTTTATCATGAGGTCAGTACATTGACTTCTGCAGAACTTAGCTTTTGGAGGACGATAACTACGACACTTCCACAGAGATTATCTTACAGCAAGACGCACATTTAGTGCTACAGGACACGTATTTGAGTGATTAATTTTGTACTTAAAACATTTATTTTTCAAGATTTTTGAAATACAAAGAAAGTTTTCTGTGATACATTTCATTCCATGGATGTAATCTGTAACACCTGAGGGTATAATTACATTAATCCTCAGGGGGGTACACGCTTACTTTGTGTACCATGTGTTTGGCAAGCACAAGGAGCCCTAGCTAATATGGTATTTGCTTATACAACTTTACACTTCGGTACCATATTTCTCTAACACAAATTAAACAGCTATCTGATCATTTAACTGAGAGAGACAAACTTTTTTATTACGTCAGTGACAGATGTTTACGCAATTACACCGTTGTATAACTTCACACTTATGAAATTGTATTTTGTCTGTACTTTGTGAACTGTTCATATTTTTTCGGACCCATTGTGATATTATGAGAGCTTTGAATGATGTATTTGGGATGGGATCATGATTTTTAAAGTACGTTTGAGGTAGATGACACTATTGAAATGAGCAGAGAATTTTCTTTAGGTTTCGAAATTATTGCAAAAAGCTACGACGTTTTTGTGATTTGACTGAGGTGTTATGATGTTATTTTTATGACGATGTGTATTATGCTGTTGAGGTATGTTTATGATCAATAAGCTGATGCTATATGAGTTATTTGATTATGCTACGTAGCTGTTATGATGAAATATTGAAGAGTGTCGATGAATATGTAGATGTGTAATAAGGTAAGGAATAATGAGTAGTGGTTAGGGACTCTGATTTATGAAAAGGATGTTCGAAACCAAGAAACGCACTTTAAGAGTTATGAAATGTGTGTGTATATGCGTGAATGTATCACAATGCTAGCGAAAATTTTTTGGACACTGTTATATTTATAGGATTTGTTTCTACACATTTGTAACGCTAATTCTTGACCTGTGAAATTTTTTATATGAGACTGCCACTGTAGCAGAAATTGCTGTCGTAAATATTTCAGTAAGAAAGGTAAGTGACCTTGACGTAATGCGTTTTGGGCGCCCAGCTGAGAAGTACTCGTCTGACAAAAGAAAGCCATTAGGTGGAGAAAAAAAAAGAGGCCATTATCCTCGCTATTGACATTCCTTTGTAGGAAGCATCGCAAAAACGACATGGTCGAAATTGAAAACATATGATTACACTGTGGAGCTCTTAATTTATGATATTTACTGAAATGCCTAATGAAATGACGAGAAATATTTTTATGTCTATACACCTGATTATGACTACTGTCTCTGTAGTTGAGAGATTTTTCTACTAACTTATGAAATGCCTCATGACTACTGAATGATGTTCTTATGTTTTACTTTGTACATAGTTGCTTATTTCATTTGATATCTGGTTTCCAGCTGTCTTGCAGCATTGGTTTCATAAAATAAAATTAAATGCATTTGCTAATGTGAACACTTTCTGTCAACAGATCTATTAAATAATTATTTTATGATCCACATTCTTCGAAAAAGGAGCTCTTGGAATGGAAAGAACAATAAGAAGGGACTAGTAACAGTAACTGCATACATAATATTCTTTTCAAGTACATGGTAATATTTCTTTTAACAATAAGTTGTTGTGGTGCACCACTTTAATTACATAGACATTAAGATGTGAATAGACATTTCCCTTTTCTGCATTGTTGTTTTTACTGTAATATTTTTTCTGCTTGAGCTATGTCATGTTTAGGTATAAGTTACTGCTGTTTGCCAGACATAGTGTTACTGAATTTGACTATGTGTTACTCTGCTAAGCCAGTTTATTACTGATTCATTTTTCTTATTTGCTGCACAGTGCCTTATATTAGTTGTATTATTGCAATTGCTTTGCCAATTTGCATTTTTTTTAAATTGCTGTTTGTATTAATTGTTTTATGCTGCTGCATTGCCTCGTCCCTTAGTTAAGCATTTGTGCTCAGTAGATTTAAGTTAGCTTAAGAAGGGTAGACTATATAAGAAACTGACTATGGACAGTAGGGAAAGAATGCATTGAGAAGTTATATGAAAAAGATTTGGGCCAAAATGAGTATTGTACAATCAGAAATACTTATTTTGAAAGAGATATGAATAGAATACAGGAAGGAGGTATAGATAGGACTTTTTGGGAATAATGATGAATGAAGGGAGATCTCCAAGAAGCAAAGAAAGTTTTGTTTGCCAAATACTGCAGTAAAACAAACCCTGTCCTTTCCTTGTGTTATCCCACTATGTGTTTGTGTACCCTTGTGTATTTGTTTTCTTCCTGTCTCTGTGTAGTTTCATAGAATTTTTTCTTCTAATACTAAGCTATATTCACTATGATGAGGAATACTGTTATCCTCAAATATAATTGGCATTAATAATATGTTATTTACCTTATAAATATGCTTAGACATTATTTATTCTGTTTTGTTTTAATGCTCATGTGTAAAGTTGATGTTTCAAAAGTTATTCTGATCGTTTATGTATCTACTTATCTCATAATTCCTGTAACATTGATGTATATGTTTATTTCTATTCTGTTGTAAAGCCTGTACTACAAATGTTATCTGTATTGTTATGTTCTTTAATGATGTATTTTGTACCTTTGTAATTGTATTCTTATGTTATATATTTGTAATTGACACCAGTTCATCATATTATTAACTTGTAAGTTCCATTTCACTGCACACGTTTCTGTTGGTCACGGTATATGGACAATATGTGAGAAGTAGGGACTGTTAGTGTTTGCACGTGTGTTAATAATTCAGCAAGGGACTGGTTAACAGCATTGCTGGTTCTAAGGACAATTCCAAAAACTTTGTGAGTGCACAAGTGGTTGTTATGGACTTGCTATATTCTCCGCAAGACTCTTCGATGGTGATTGTGCACCTGCACAGTCGCAACAGATGGCTGTTGGCCGTCTCTACAAGGACTTCAGTGGGTTTGCATCTTTGATGACCCACCAATACCACAATCTCTACCAGGACTACAGTGGGCCTGTCCACAATTTCTACAAGGACTGCAGTGGGTCTGCACCTCTGGTAGCCCACCAATACCGTAATCTCTACCAGGACTACAATGGGTCTACTCTGTGATGACCTACCTACCAATCTTCTTCAAAATGTCGAATGACTCTGCTGTGGGTTTGCTCTGTTGTGGCCCATTACCTGTCAGCATGTCACGAGTCAGCACAGTCTTTCCATTGGAAGGTCAACACTACTTCTTCAAGACTGCATGGACATCCACTACTTCCGTGTGCATTGTCTTTTACTGCTCAGACTTTGATAAAAGAAACAGCAGTTTTACTCTGATGAATGATAAGGACTGTCTTTATTGACTGTGAGAAAATTTTAGCTTTTGACCAACATTGTATTAATAAGTGTGTGCATTTGATATCTTTCTTACTGTAATTATGAAAAATTTTTTCAAATCTGTACTGGCCAGTGCCCAACACATTTTGTAAAATTTTTTGTGGGGAGCATGGGAGCTATGTAAGTAGGCTGTTTATGTTTTCTTATTGGCAACGTTACGTAGCGCTCTGTATGAAAATCACTGGCTGTGCTGTGTGCAGTATGTGGCTAGTTTGCATTGTCTGCCATTGTAGTGTTGGGCAGCGGCAGCTGGATGTGAACAGCGCGTAGCGTTGCACAGTTGGAGGTGAGCCGCCAGCAGTGGTGGATGTGGGGAGATAGATGGCGGAGTTTTGTAATTTGTCATGAACTGCTATATACACTCCTGGAAATTGAAATAAGAACACCATGAATTCATTGTCCCAGGAAGGGGAAACTTTATTGACATATTCCTGGGGTCAGATACATCACATGATCACACTGACAGAACCACAGGCACATAGACACAGGCAACAGAGCATGCACAATGTCGGCACTAGTACAGTGTATATCCACCTTTCGCAGCAATGCAGGCTGCTATTCTCCCATGGAGACGATCGTAGAGATGCTGGATGTAGTCCTGTGGAACGGCTTGCCATGCCATTTCCACCTGGTGCCTCAGTTGGACCAGCGTTGGTGCTGGACGTGCAGACCGTGTGAGACGACGCTTCATCCAGTCCCAAACATGCTCAATGGGGGACAGATCCGGAGATCTTGCTGGCCAGGGTAGTTGACTTACACCTTCTAGAGCACGTTGGGTGGCACGGGATACATGCGGAAGTGCATTGTCCTGTTGGAACAGCAACTTCCCTTGCCGGTCTAGGAATGGTAGAACGATGGGTTCGATGACGGTTTGGATGTACCGTGCACTATTCAGTGTCCCCTCGACGATCACCAGTGGTGTACGGCCAGTGTAGGAGATCGCTCCCCACACCATGATGCCGGGTGTTGGCCCTGTGTGCCTCGGTCGTATGCAGTCCTGATTGTGGCGCTCACCTGCACGGCGCCAAACACGCATACGACCATCATTGGCACCAAGGCAGAAGCGACTCTCATCGCTGAAGACGTCACGTCTCCATTCGTCCCTCCATTCACGCCTGTCGCGACACCACTGGAGGCGGGCTGCACGATGTTGGGGCGTGAGCGGAAGACGGCCTAACGGTGTGCGGGACCGTAGCCCAGCTTCATGGAGACGGTTGCGAATGGTCCTCGCCGATACCCCAGGAGCAACAGTGTCCCTAATTTGCTGGGAAGTGGCGGTGCGGTCCCCTACGGCACTGCGTAGGATCCTACGGTCTTGGCGTGCATCCGTGCGTCGCTGCGGTCCGGTCCCAGGTCGACGGGCACGTGCACCTTCCGCCGACCACTGGCGACAACATCGATGTACTGTGGAGACCTCACGCCCCACGTGTTGAGCAATTCGGCGGTACATCCACCCGGCCTCCCGCATGCCCACTATACGCCCTCGCTCAAAGTCCGTCAACTGCACATACGGTTCACGTCCACGCTGCCGCGGCATGCTACCAGTGTTAAAGACAGCGATGGAGCTCCGTATGCCACGGCAAACTGGCTGACACTGACGGCGGCGGTGCACAAATGCTGCGCAGCTAGCGCCATTCGACGGCCAACACCGCGGTTCCTGGTGTGTCCGCTGTGCCGTGCGTGTGATCATTGCTTGTACAGCCCTCTCGCAGTGTCCGGAGCAAGTATGGTGGGTCTGACACACCGGTGTCAATGTGTTCTTTTTTCCATTTCCAGGAGTGTATATTATGACTATTAAGGTAAATACATTGTTTGTTCTCTATTAATATCTTTCATTTGCTAACTATCCCTATCAGTAGTTAGTGCCTTCCGTAGTTTGAATCTTTTATTTAGCTGGCAGTAGTGGCGCTCGCTGTATCGCAGTAGTTCGAGTAATGAAGATTTTTGTGAGGTAAGTGATTTCTGAAAGGTATGGTTTAATGTTACTCAGGGCCACTCTTTTGCAGGGATCTTTGATAGTCAGATTGCGTTGCGCTAAAAATATTGTGTGTCAGTTTAAGCACAGTCTTGTATAATTGTTCTAAGGGGACGTTTCATGTTTCATATCTAATGAACTCTATGTCGATGGGGTGTTAAACACAGTCTTTCTCCCTTCCTTCCTTCTTTCAATTTCATATTGGAATTTTGAGGAGAATTATTATCAATTTGCTATTTCAATATACTCCGTACAGCTTGCATTTTGTTATTGGAATTATTTATACAGGGTGTCCCATTTATCTTGACCACCCTAAATAACTGTTTGTCCAGATGCATATTACAAAATGTTTCAAGCAAATGTTCTGTAGCCGTCAGGGGGACATCAATCAGCATGATTTCCTTCGTTGTATCTTTGTTTCTTACAAAGATATGAACAGCGGCATGTAGAGATGGGCAAACTGAAACACGTAACTGTTTCGAAACAAATGAAACAGTACAATGTAATGTTTCGACACACTGTTTCGAAACGGTGAAACAGTTTGTGTTTTGTAATCTAATAAACCTACACATTTTATCATCTTGAATGTCTACTCTATAAGTATGTCCATATAAACACAAATGAGGTGCGAGAGCGCTAATCATATCGCAGAAAGCTTGAAACTATCACTTAGGCGTCTTGGCAGTTTCATATTTCCTGCAGCAAATGCGCTGCTTTCGTGTCGTGTGACTTTCAGACTTTTCAATTGGCTGAGGACAGCCATAGCTGAAGACAGACGAACCACCACGTACGGAACTGGAGGTGGGAGCAAACTGCAGAAACAACGGATATGCTACTGGGATTCCCATATTCTGCTAGTATGGGTAATATACCCATCCTGCTAATTTCCATTCACACAAAAGGAATCATTGTGGATTGTGGCGACGTCATTTATCCACTGCGCCAAAAACAGCGGGTGAAAGCTGCAGCTGATAGATATTTATCATTGCCGTAGTCGGCTTGGTTACGAGTTGTTTATTCTTGTTAGTTTTTGATCTGTGCTTGGAAAATTAAATGTTTTCTCATCTCATGAAAAAGCTGTTACTTCATAAAATATAAGGGCTCCCATAGTGGTGACCCCGAAAAATCGTAGCAGAAGCATAAAGAAAATATATATACCGACGAGAATAATGAATTCAGAGACAAAAGCATGGGGCAGTGGAATCAAGATTGAAGACTACAGTCTGTTCGACCAAGGATCGCGGTCCACGCCCTTTGATTCGCCACAAAACGGAACGACAGATGTTAACGCAAAAGATCGGAGTACCTACGCGAGACAGGGAAATGTTAAGCTTTCCGCGTTCTGGTCGACGCGCCTCCAGCTTTGGTTTACGCAGGCTGAATGCATATTTCGGCAGCGTGGGGTGTCTAACAACATTGACAAATTTAATATAGTGGTTTCAAATCTAAATTTAGAAGTGATAGAGCAAGTAGAAGAAACCTTGTCGCAACAAAATTACTTTGTGCTAAAGGAATCTCTCATACAGCATTATACGTTGTCACCAGATTTGCGACTACAAAAAATTTTCGCATACGAAGATTTGGGCGACAAGACTCCGTCACAAGTACTCAAAGCCTTACGTACATTAGCCGGCCCGGAACTCCTACCTGAAGAGTCTTTACGTCTAATATGGCTTCGTAAACTTCCTGCCAACATCCGTGCCGTCATTGCAGCAGAAACAGACTTACCATTGCAAGTCTTAGCAAAACAGGCAGACACCATCGCAAACACCTTAACCGAAGTTTCTGCGTGTTCCGAATTCAACTACAGCCAGGATAGAGGCCCAAGAACGTGTAGTGTGATGGAATCTGACGTCAGTGAGCCAGGAACATGCAATAATACTTCCCAACAGCAGTGCTCATCGACCGAACCCACCATACAGCAACTGGCAGCACAAGTGGCAAAACTCAACGTGCAAGTAACTTCACACCACCACCAGCTACGAAGTCGCAGTTGGAAAAGACGAAGAAATGCTATCCAACAGGATTTGACAGATCAATGGTGCTGGTACCACAGACGCTTCGGTAACACTGCCAGCCAATGTATTCAACCCTGCAGCTACCCAAACTTAAAAGGCGGGCGTTAAAGTGCGCTAACGTTCGTCAACAACAACATAAGCGCCCGAGTCTTAGCGTGATTCAAAGAGGTGAAAACGCCACGGTATCTGCAGTCAACCAATGACACCGACTGTTCGTGTTGGACCTCTCTTCAGGTGAGAAGTTTCTGATTGACACAGGTTCAGAAGTCAGTGTTTATCCAAGAAAGAGAGATGATATACTCACGACAACAACGCAACAAGTGCTGACTGCGGCAAGCAATTCCAGAATATCTACCTATGGTGAGAAACAGTTGGCATTACATCTGAATTCCAACTTCCATCCAAAATAGACTTTTGTGGTTGCTGATGTGCCGAGTCCTATAATTGGAGCGGACTTTTTACGGAACTACCGACTTATGCCCGACCTGGTTAACCGTCATTTGGTGACAGTTCCCACAGAAGGGATATTGCCTACTGCGTCTTCCGCGTCGGTTCAAGTGCAGTGCGATGTGCCCGTGTCTTTCCGCACGAATATTTCCGGCTCCTCTACCGCGTCATCCGCGTCGGGATATTTTGATACGATTTCGTACCCGCAACTAAGCGGGGCGCACACGTGTGCGTCACGCAAGAAGACACCGACAGTCGTAACGATTCGTATACTGTAGGCAATATCAGAGCACTGTCGGAGGAATCACTTTTTCGTAAACTGCTTCAAGACTTTCCAGCACTTACCGAACCCGTCAACGCAACCAGGAAATACAAACACAATACTCAACACCACATCAGCACGACACAAGGTCAACCCGTTGCCTTCCGCCCGCGGCGTCTGCCTCCAGAGAAGCTGCTCGCGGCGCGAGCTGAGTTTGACAGACTTCTAAAAACAGGTATTGTAAGTAGGTCTGATAGTTCATGGGCATCTCCAATTCACATGGCCCGTAAAAAAGACAATTCATGGAGAGTATGTGGAGACTACAGGGCGCTCAATGCCCGCACAATTCCCGACCGCTACCCAGTACCCAATGTGACTGATTTTAACAGTACGATTAGCAATGCCAAAATATTTAGTGTGATTGATTGCACCAAAGCATTTTCCCAGATTCCCATGGCTCCATCTGACATTAAAAAAAACAGCAGTTATCACACCATTCGGTTTGTTTGAGTACAATTTTATGCCATTTGGTCTCAGAAACGCTGCCCAAACATGGCAAAGATTCATGCATGAGGTGCTTCGAGAATTGCCATTCGTATTTTGTTATATGGACGACATTTTAGTATTCTCTGGTTCTGTATATCTGCATGTCGAACATCCGCGGCAGCTTTTCCGCCGTCTGACAGAGTATGGCATAATTATTAACGAAACAAAGTGCACGTTTGGAAAACGCGAGGTTAAGTTCCTGGGATATTTGGTTTCAGCAGCAGGCCTGTCACCTTTGCCTGAGCGGGTTGAAGCAGTACAACAGATGCCCCTTCCCACAACTTACAAAGGACTTCGCAGATTTTTAGGCATACTCAACTATTACAGACGTCACTTACCTAAATTAGCTGCCGCCCAAGAGCCACTCACAACGTTACTTGCAGGTAAAAATACAACAGGAAATCGTAAAATTCCATGGAGTCCAGATGCTGAAGCAGCTTTCCATGACTTAAAGAAATGTCTTTCTCGGGCAACACTACTGGGACATCCAAGATTGAGCGCTCCTTTAGCGCTCATGGTTGATGCGAGCCAAACAGCAGTGGGTGCAGCGCTACAGCAAGAAGTTGATGGCAGATGGCAGCCGGTCGCATTTTTCTCTAAAAACCTGACTCGACAGCAGCAAAAATGGAGTGCTATTGACCGTGAGTTGCTTGCTATTTACTTAGCCATAAAGCATTTTCGCACGTCTGTCGAAAGGAGGCATTTTGCAATTTTTACCGATCACAAGCCGTTAGTAGCTATATTTCAACGACACACAGAGCTCAATTCACCACGTCAGTGCAGGCAAATCGAGTACATTGCACAGTTCACAACTGACGTGCGTCACATTTCAGGAAAAGACAACCTGGTCGCAGATTGCCTGTCTAGGAATTGTGCCAGTTTAAATTCAATTCGTTGGACCGAGTTAGCGTCTAAACAACGAGAAGATCCTTTCTTGCGCCGTCTAAGAGAGGAACAGAGAACTGCGCTGCAGCTCAGACGTGTGTCTGTCCCAAATGTTCCAGACGGAATTTGGTGTGATGTAGCAAAAGGAAAGGAGCGACCTTACATACCAGAACCATGTCGTCACGAGATTTATAGTGCACTACATAACCTATCACATCCAGGAGTACGAGCTACAGCCAAGTTAGTTTCCTCCAAAGTAGTGTGGCCTGGAATACAAAAAGATTGTCGTGCAGGGGCGCGTGCATGCCTAACATGCCAGCGTAATAAAATCAGCAGACATGTCTTTGCACCTATTGCTGACTTCCCGACGCCATCTGCAAGATTTTCACATATACATGTGGACATTGTGGGCCCGCTATCATGCTCTTCAGAACAACGCTATTTGCTCACAATCATTGATCGTTTTACCAGGTGGCCAGAAGTGGTTGTAATACAAGACATTTCTGCGGAGTCGGTTGCCAAAGCACTGTTGCATTCATGGTTCTCCAGGTTTGGCGTTCCGCAAAACATAACAACAGATCGCGGAAGGCAGTTTGAAAGCCAACTTTTCAATGAACTTTTACTACTGTGCGGGTGCAACCACCTACGCACCACAAGCTATCATCCATCTAGTAATGGAATGGTGGAACGACTACACCGCACGCTCAAAGCTGCATTAATGTGTAGTTCCACTTCATGGCCTGAAGCACTACCGCTGGTCCTACTCGGATTGAGAACGGCCGTGAAGGAGGACTTACAATGCTCTTCCGCAGAGTTGGTTTATGGCGAGCAATTGAGGGTTCCTGGAGAATTTATCGTTCCAGCATCTACACAGCCGTTCGCCCCTGAGCTATGCACGCAATTCGCGAGACAACTCAGCGTTAGAATGAGAAACATCAAACCCACTAACCCTGTCAGACATGGAGACCGGAGAGTGTTTGTACATAAAGACCTGCAAGCAACGTCCCACGTGTGGCTTAGGGATGATACGGTGCGCCCGCCGCTTGTTTCGCCTTACTCTGGACCATACAGGGGAGTCACAAGAGGAAGCCACAGCTCAAAAATCGATAAGGATGGTAAAGAAGAGACAGTCTCAATTGAGCGGCTTAAACCTGCTTACACCGAAGAGGGCACACTCCTTCCACGGTCTGCAAAATCACCCTCAAACGTGGAGGCCAAAGAAACAGCAGAGAGTCTCGCCGAGGCCTCGGTTTCAGAAGAGGACAACGAGCAGCAAGTGCAGAACAGGAGCAGCCATTGCCTGCACCAGATGTTTTCACGAGAGCTGGTAGAAAAGTCAAGTGCAAGTTTCCCCACATACCTGGTGCACCCGGTTTCAAAAGGAGGGGGGCTGATGTGGCGACGTCAGTTATCCACTGCGCCAAAAACAGCGGGTGAAAGCTGCAGCTGATAGATATTTATCTTTGCCGTAGCCGGCTTGGTTACGAGATGTTTATTCTTGTTAGTTTTTGATCTGTGCTTGGGAAATAAAATGTTTTCTCATCTCATGAAAAAGCTGTTACTTCATAAAATATAAAGGCTCCCATAGGATAATAGGCACAGTGACACCAATTTAGTATTGGAGGGCAGCGTGGAGGGTAAAAATCGTAGGGGGAGACCAAGAGATGAATACACTAAGCAGATTCAGAAGGATGTAGGTTGCAGTAGGTACTGGGAGATGAAGAAGCTTGCACAGGATAAAGTAGCATGGAGAGCTGCATCAAACCAGTCTCAGGACTGAAGACCACAACAACAACACGACTATAGACTCACAAATAACGCCAAATAATTCGAATAAATAACAAAATATAACAGAATAAAATTTTGTCTTTCAAGGTGTTTCAAACCATTACTATAAATTCACCCAGCCCTTCCCATTCACCATTACACTATCAGTGATACGTCAAACAGATTGCTTGCAATTATACCTACATCAAATTTATGTATATGTCTAATAACCTTTTTTTATTCAAAATGTTGTAGGTTTACTTGCATTTCTTAATGTGATTACTGTACGTGAACAGAGAAGAGTATGTTATAAAAAAGTGTAATTTAACTGAATTGTATTCACATATTTATTATTTTGAATGTGAATAGTATGCGTTGTTTTATTGTTTGGTTAGTGTTTATGAAACAGATGTTACGCCATTTCGTAATAGGACAGTCAGCTAGAAACGAAGCTTTATTTTCGGATATCTTAAGCTTCATGCAGTTGCTTGTCAAAAAGATTTCGACACTCTTGAAAGTGTTGCATGCAGTGTTATGTTGTGTTTCAGCACCTGTGCCGAGCCCGAATCTCGTCCGACACAGACCGGAATGAAACATCACTGTTTCGATACAATTAGTCCGTTCCATGCACATGTGGACTGAAACAGCCTTATTTTGAAACAACGATACAGTTTCTGTGTCTGGCTCGAGATCGAATCTGGTCCGGTTATCCGAGCCAGGGGCGGAATGAAACACCACTGTTTCGAAACAGTGAACCACAGCCGTTCCGAAACACTGAAACAGTTCCACGTATCGATACACTGTATCGAAACATAGAAACAGTGGCCCAGTCTAGCGCCATGACATTTTAAATGACACTCTGTATATTGTATTTGGTAATTCGTATCCTCGCCTAAATACCTATTCAAAAATGTGTCACACTGTACGATTCACTGAAACACAACGTTATTAATTACATAACACAACACTGACTTTGAGCCTGGAATCACAAACTTGTCCACTTGCTAGAGTTGTCAGAAAACAAATTAAAACCAAGTAAAAACGTAACACAAAGTTGACTCTGACTCTCCTGTACCATTGCCCAGGAGTAGAACATTCAAAGGTGCTCAAAGTGATGAGCCTGGACACCGATACACTGGTGCACTCGTTGAATGAAAGAATTACTTACTGTTTCCAGTGTTGCCTGCTGAAGAGATTTACAAACAATCACGATACATGCTAAGCGACGCCTGGGGTGGCGTTACCTCGTCAGCAGATGAGGGAGGCACGCGATCAAGGTGCCCTTCCTTGGTGCTGACTTCCTGCAGCTAGATCGTCGAACAAAAGAATTTACAGGCAGCCAACACTGCCGGCCGAGGCTTGGCCATAACAAGGAAAATGAAGGTACCATTTGAAAGCTCGTATAATAAAGCAAAATCCCCTACTGTCTGGCTCATCCTTCACATGTATCTGCCATATTAAAATTCATTATGCACATACAGACGATAACCACTACAATGCACAAATGGCTGACTCAGACACGTTTAGAGTGACAGATTTGTAGCGATCTCCTGTCCACATCCTTCAACTTGTCTGTGCAAATATGATTTGAGCCAACAAATTTGATAAATTTCGCTCAAACCTCTACCTCCAACTTCCAAGTTTGGGGATCTCATATCTACACAAAACTCCCATGCACACACGAAGATATGTCGATGCAGATGCGATGTACACAGACATTTGCGCAGACAGATCGTTGCATAGTTTTTTTAAATAGAGGTGGAGCCCCTCCACGCCCACACCGGCATGATGGCCAACACAAAAGGTCTACTGCCATCTCTGCATAAGGGTTAGTATTCACTAAAGTGAGGTGTCGCAGGATGTGGGTACTGCGATGTTTGCGTACGTCTGGTTAGGATTAACCATTAATACGCGCTCATCTGGAGATAGATTGGTCGAAATCTGACGAAGGGTAGCGGTTTGAAGGGCAGAGGGAAAAAAGTGCCAAGGCAAGAGCCAAGGGAAAAAAACCTCTGCGAAAGTTAGGTCGGGCGGCAAGAGCAGTAGCGGTTGTCTTGCTGCCTGCGATAGGTTGTGCAAGGATAGGCTTTGTTAGTAGTGGGTATCATGCATGTCGATACCTTGACGTTGTGCGTTTGTGCTGCTCGGCGGCTGGCGCTGGGTGCTGGTACAGAGTCCTCGTTCAGCGTCCTGCAACCTGCAACAGTTATGTTTGTTATCGGTCTTGTGTCCAGTAGGTCATATACCGGAGGCACAGTGTGAGGGAGTGTTGGGAGATTGTTCGTGCGTCTGTGGGCGAGCTCGTCGGTGTCCCTGCTGTGGCCTGTTGGTCGGCTCTAATAGCAGCTGGTAGTTGCCAGTCAGTGTTGCTGATATGCAGGGGCTTACCGACGTTTGTCGCTGTTTGCGTATGTTAGTTTACCATAGGTAGTTATGCCCTAGATAGCAGTGTCTTTGGTCGCTTGTGTTTCCACCTGTGGTTGTGATCGTAGTTTCCCAGAGCGAGGATGAAAGGATTGTTCGAGTGTCTCGAGTTCCTGTATAGTCGTGTGGCGTGTTTCTTGAATACTTCCTTGAGGGTATCAAGGCGGTATTCATGGTGAAGATCCACGGTGCGTGTGTAGCGTGGAGCATTGCTAATGATTCGTAGCACTTTGTTCTGTATGATCTGCAGGCGGCGCAGTCGTGTGGGAGCTGCATATCCCCAGACGGGAGCTGCGTACGTCATCAGAGGTCTAATCAGTGTCATGTATAAGGACCTCGACACCCTCCTATTCAGTGTGCTTTCCCTGTTGAGCATTGGGTAGAGCTGTTTGAGCTTCGCGTGCGCTCGGTTGGCAACGTATTCGATGTGGTCCCCCCATGTAAGTTTCCGGTCCAGCCAGACACCTAGGTATCTGACTTTCTCTCGGAAACGTATTGGGCGTGTATGTAGTGTTATCGGTTTACAGTGTTGGTGTTTGCGCAGTAGTTTCGGTCTGCGTGTGAACAGAACTGCTTCGCACTTGTCGACGTTTACTTTAATACGCCATCGCTCCAGCCAAGGCTCAGCTGTTCTGAGTGCTGTCTGTATTCGTGAGTTGATGTTCGACGGTTTCCAGTCTTGCGCGAGGATGGCTGTGTCATCCGCGTAGACGGCTAACGTCGTGTTTCGTGTCGCTGGGAAGTCATTAATGTACAGGTTAAACAAGATGGGCCCCAGGATGCTTCCTTGGGGTACTCCAGCTTGGATACCGTGTTGTGTTGATTGTTTATCCTGCACGTTAGTGTTGAAACATCTGTTCGTGAGATATGAGTGTATGAGACGTACGAGTCCGTCTGGGAAACCAGCTTCGCTTAGTTTGCGTATGAGTCCGTTGTGCCAGAGACGATCGAAAGCCTTTTCGATGTCTAGGAACACGGCCCCTGTGGCTTTGTTCATGTTGTAGCCGTGTGTTATATGTTCGACTACGCGGAGGAGTTGTTGTGTTGTCGAGTGGTGATTCCTAAAGCCGAATTGCTCCGGTCTTAGGGTGTCGTTGGCGATGCAATGCCTAGTGATACGTTTTAGTATTACCTTCTCAACAATCTTGCTGAGCGAGCACAGCAGACTGATGGGTCGGTAATTTTGTGGGAGGGAGTGGTCTTTCCCTGGCTTCCTGAACATCAGGACCTTGGCCACCTTCCAAAAGTCAGGGAAGTGTTGGTGTGTCAGGATGGCATTCGTTAGGTGTGTGAGGTATTCTACGGCTTTATCCGTGAACTCCTGGAGGACACGGTTTTGAATGCCATCAGGCCCAGGGGCTTTTCTAGCGTTGGTGTGCTTGATAGCCCATGTGACCTCATTTGTGCTAGCACGTCTTATTTCGTCACGCGAGGGCTGGGCTACAAGTCGTGTAACCTCCTGGTCCGTTTCAAGTGTGAATGCTGGGTCTGAAGGAAACAGATTCGGCATGAAGGACGCTGCAAGTGTTGTGGCCATAAGCTCTGCCTTCTCTGTCGCGGAGTAGGCTGGGCCGTCTGGTCCTTGTAACGTGGGAATGTAATGTTTCTCCCTGGTGAAGTGTCTGGCCAGCTGCCACACGCCAGGACGTGTGGTATCCAGCCGAGCGTTGCATAGGAATGGGCCTCAACCCTTTATACGATAGTGGTCGATATATTGATCACTACCATAAGTGTGAAACAGTGTACTTTTTACACTGAAAACTGACCCTTAACAACAGATTAGGTGTTCCTAAATAGATGTTGGGCCCTTGAGAAGCCACTTTTCGTTCTATGATGTTGTTAGAACGTTCTTATTGAAATGGTGGTCGGCTAGCTGTCCACTGTCCACGTGAGATGTATCTTTTGCTACTGTTTTGTGTATATGAGATAATATCATTCAACTGAAGGCGTTATTAATGTGAGAATTCGTTAAAAATAATATGCATGACATTTAGTGAATTAATAGTTATGTACACTTTACATTATATACACATTTTATGTAACCTAAATTGAGAATGCAAGTAATAATACAAAGAAATCCGTGAACATAATAGCAAAATTGGAGAGTCGCTTATCACGTTTTTGTAAAAGCGCTCTTCTATCACATATGTACGAGGGGCTATGCAATATTTACGTTATACCTAGATAACATGTGAGTAATTTATAATATATATGAACTGGATTTAGTGTCTTGCTGAGGAATTATTAGCAAATGAACACTTACATAATGTAGAATAACATAACCTCACATCCTCACATTTCATTTTTAACAGCTGCACAAAATGATGAACAGGTTTTCATTTCGAGAATTTGAAGAGATGTCACCACAGGATTTTCGACGTTTGATGGACGAAACAGGTGATGATCAAGTTGTTGATTCTAAGCGTGTAGGTTATCCGGAAGCCAAAGACGTAGTGCCAATTACTCATTCCAATACTAGCAGCAGAAATGACTCTTGTAGTGATATCATTCCTCCATCACACAAACAAAGGATTGTAATCCCTGTAAGTTACAAAGATGAAGACGAAAATGAAGAAGAGGATGAAAGTGATAATGCTCATTTTAGGACTTACCTTGCAATACAATTTTGCAAAAAACTTTACTGATACTTTCCTATATAATTCAGTAATTTATTTACCAGGTTTGGAACAAAGACTGATGTGAATTTAGAATTCCCGTATGTACTCTCATTGTTTTTTATAACTTCGTCTTAGAACATATTATTAGAGAATCTTATCTTTATGCTAGTCAGCAAGGTACTCACCTCAATCTGACCTCAGCTGAACTGCAAGCACTCTTTGGTGCACTTCTTATGATGGGATTCCATCTACTTCCGAGCATAAGACATTATGGTCATCTGATTCCAATTTATTTGTAAATGTCTGTCAGAAGATTTTTGAAGATAATAAGACTTATGCATGTAAATGATTTCCAAAAAATGACAAAAAAGGGGGAATGTGGGTATGACAAATTACATAAGATTCACCCCCTTCTTTCCCACCTAAATCATCCTTTTTTAAAATTTAGACATAGAAGATTTCTCAGTATTGATGAACACATGGTGGCTTTCAGAGGCAGAACTTTCCTAAAGTAGTATATGCCAATGAAGCCAATGAAACAAGGATTCAAAATTTGGGTTACAGCCTGTAGCATTATGGGGTACATGTTAACTTTTCAGATTTAAAAGGCAAATCTGAATTCAAGGCAGAAGAATCTCTGGGAGAGAAAGTTGTTTTGTCAGTTTGAAAACGATTCCAAGTTTTAGGGTGCCACCCCTTTTTGACAGAATTTGTACGAATTTACCATTGCTTTCAAAATTACTGACTAGACGAACATTTTACTGTGGAACAATGCTCCAAAATAGAAAACATTTTCATAATATGTTACTAAAGAGTGACAAGCAGATGAAATTAGGAGAGCATCACTCTGCTATGGAACATGATATTTCCATAACAAAATGGAAATACAGAGCTACAAAATCAGTTGTAATGTAGAGTAATATCCATAGCCCCAGTGTGGGGTGTCAAGAGTCTAGGTAAAACAAGAAGGGTAAGAAGGAAGGTATTGAGTGTCCCAAGGATATTGCTGACTATAATAGATACATGGGACGGGTTGATAAATTTGATCGACTGATGTCGATCGACTGTGTTTCCTGGAAATCAAGAAAGTTGTGGATCAAATTATTCTATTAATTTCTGGATGCTGCAGTTGTCAATTCCTTATTCTTTATAATAAGGCTACAAAAATGGCACAATATTATGATGGAAAGCCAATGCCATACCAAAAATTTCTGAAGTATCTTTGCCAATGAATTAAATCGAAATTTTAATAGTTAGAAGTAACATGGACAACAGAGTTCCCCAAAAGTTTTGAACACAGATGCAAAATTTATGGAGAAAAATGTTTGCAACACGTATCCACAGAGAGTGACGATTGTAGGGGCAGATGTTCCACAGAAGGATATGAACAGAAGGTGTGCTCATTGTACTACAAAAAAGCAACACAAATGGAGTAGTATTATACACAGGGAATACAAAGTTACTCTTTGTCTTCCTGTTTTTCACCTGTTTCATTCCAAATAAAATGTTTAGCTTTGGAATTTATAACATTACATTGGGTTCAGTTTAGTTTTCTTGTCTGATTATTGTAATATGTTCCAGTTTTGTAATTCAGCAAATTAATTAATATATTGTATCAACTTTGCCTTCAAATGGTCATGTTTTTATATATCTACTCCAGGTATAAGAAGATGGTCTTTTAAATAGCCACTATCCACAGCAATCCAAGCCCCCCCCCCCCAAATGGATAGAGGTCTGTAATTCTACTAACTATATTTTTCTCTCATTTCCAAGGAAAATGAACACAGAATAATTGTAAGTACATTACTTGTATATATAAGAAATAAGGAATGCAATTAAAGTAACACTTTTCGAATTCTGACAGGAAAGTGCTTCACCTATAAAGAGTTAAAGACTGCTTTTTAAATGTTGTCACACTACAGATTTCCTGTTCCTTTTAAAAGTAAAGCATTTAACTCCACATAAAGTGTCGTAATCATAATGTTTTAATCCACACAGCACACTACATCTACATGTACATCTATGTCTATACTCTGCAGACCACTGCGAAGTACATGGCAAAGGGTATGTCCCAATGAGCAGTTATTAGGGTTTTTTCCATTACATTCATGTATGGAGGTAGGCAAAAATGGTTGTTTATTTGTCTCCATGTGTGCTGTAATTAATCTAATCTTATCTTCATGATCCCTATGGAAGACATATGTGGGGGGGTTGTAGTATATCCCTAGTGTCATAATTTGAAGCTGGTTCTTGAAACTTTGTATGTATACTTCCTCAGGGACAGTTTACATCTATCTTCAAAAGTCTGCCATTTCAGTCTGTTCAGCATCTTTGTGACTTTGTCGCACAGGTCAAACAAACTTGTGACTGTTCGTGCTGCCCTTCTCGGTGTACAGTCAATAGCTTTGGTAGCCCTATTTGGTATGGGTCCCACACACTTGAGTAATATTCTGGACTTGGTTGCACAAGTGCTTTGTAGGCAATCTCCTTTGTAAACTGATGGCATTTCCTCAGTATTCTACCAATAAACAGAAGTCTACCATCTACTTTATCGATGTGTGAGCTTATGTGATTATTCTCTTTCATATGCTTACAAAATGTTACTCCTAGGTATTTGTATATGTTGGTCAATTTCGACAGTGACTCACTTATATTGTTGTCAAAGGATACTACGTTTTTCGTTTTATGAAGTGCATAGTTTTATATTTCTGAACGTTTAAAGTAAGTAAAAAGTCATTACACCGTTTGAAATCTTATCAAGATCTGACTGAATATGCAGCTACTTTCAGACATTACTTTATTATAGATAACTCATCATCCACAAAAGTCTTGGATTACTAATAATATCATCTGCAAGGTCATTAATATACAACATGGACAGTAAGGGTCCCAACACAATTGCTTGGAGCACGCCTGAAGTTACTTCAATGTCTGGGAGTGACTCTTCATCCAAGATAATGTGCTGTGTCCTCCCTACCAAAAGATCCTCAATCCAATCATTAAATTTGCTTGATACTGTACCCTATACGATCGTACTTTTGATAACAAGTGTAGATGTGGTACAGAGTCAAATGCTTTTAAGGAATCATGTCATATAGCGTCTATTTGACTGCCTTGATCCAAAACTTTCACTACATCATATGAGAAAATTGCAAGTTGCGTTTCACATGATAGACGTACTTGTAATCCATGCAGTTGGCATGAAGGAGGTCACTCTGTTCGAGAGATCTCATTTTGTTTGAGCTCAGAATATGTTCTAAAGATTCCACAACAAATCGACGTCAAGGATATTGGATGGCAGTTTTGTGGATCACTTCTATTACCCTTCTTGCAGATGGATGTGATCTTTACTTTCCTCCAACTGCTGGGCATGGTTTTTTGTGTGAGGGAACTATAACAGGTTATAGTGAACAGAGGTGCTAAGTCAGCCACAATTTCAGTGTAGAATCTTACAGGAATTTCATTGCATCTTTGAGCTTTGTTCAGTTTTAATGATTTCAGTTGTTTCTGAATGCTACTGACACTAACACTTACTCAACTTATCTTTTCAGTGCTATGGCGATTAAAATGGGACGTTTCTCCTGGGTATTCCTTTGTGGAGGAATTTTTGAAACTGAAGTTAAGTATTTTAGCTTTTGCTTTGTTATTTTTAATTTCAGTTCCTGTCTCATCCACGAGTAACTGGAGGCTTGCTTGGATACTACTAACAGCTTTCATGTATGACTAGAATTCCTTTGGGTTTTTTGAAAGATCATTCAACAATATTCTGCTAAGGTAGTCATTGAAGGCTTCATGCATTGTTCCCTATCTATAGCCTTATGTTATGTTTCACACCTATCAGGGAGAAATCACAGTTTCTTTAGAAGTTTCTCTACAACGATTGTATATCATGGAGGGTCCCTCCTGTTATGAACTGCTCTAAAGGGTACAGATCTATCCAGCATATAGTTAACTACTCTTCTAAAATTGAGTTAAAGTTTGTCTGCATGCTCCTGTTCTGTGCTAAGAGTTTCAAGTTCCTCATTGTGATGTGACACTATTGCTTATTTATCTAGTTTGTTGAATGTATATATCTTTCTACTTGTTTTAATTGTCCTTTGTACATGACACTAATGGACAGTATTCCAGAATGTGTCACAAGACTGATTGTTACTATTTCCTTTCGTCATGAGGAATAATTGTTCAATATTTTATCAATAAATTTACATCTCCTTTCTGTTTGAACCATAAATAAACTTATAACAATGTTTAGCTTCTTCAGCACTAGCAGACAATATGAAAATGTTTCAGTGCTCACAAGAATAAATGTAAATAATTCCTTCGCTGCAAGACTATTATGAACACAAATGTTCTATAACATGAAAATTATTCATTTTCTTGTGCATTCCAAGTTACGTTCCTTCAATATACAGGGTGTTACAAAAAGGTACGGCCAAACTTTCAGGAAACATTCCTCACACACAAATAGATGTTATGTGGACATGTGTCTGGAAACGCTTAATTTCCATGTTAGAGCTCATTTTAGTTTCGTCAGTATGTACTGTACTTCCTCGATTCAGATGATCAAATTGTAAATTTTCACAATCAACATGTGTGGTCTGACGGGAATCCGCACGCAATTGTGCAATCACGTCATCAACACAGATTTTCTGTGAACGTTTGGGCAGGCATTGCTGGTGATGTCTTGATTGGGCCCCATGTTCTTCCACCTACGCTCAATGGAGCACGATATCGTGATTTCATACGGGATACTCTACCTGTGCTGCTAGAACATGTGCCTTTACAAGTACGACACCACATGTGGTTCATGCACGATGGAGCTCCTGCACATTTCAGGCGAAGTGTTCGTATGCTTCTCAACAACAGATTCGGGACCGATGGATTGGTAGAGGCAGGCGGACGAATTCGATGGCCTCCACGCTCTCCTGACCTCAACTCTCTTGACTTTCATTTATGGGGGCATTTGAAAGCTCTTGTCTACGCAACCCCGGTACCAAATTTAGAGACTCTTCATGCTCATATTGTGGACGGCTGTGATACAATACGCCATTCTCCAGGGCTGCATCAGCGCATCAGGGATTCCATGCGATGGAGGGTGGATGCATCTATCCTCGCTAATGGAGGACATTTTGAACCTTTCCTGTAACAAAGTGTTTGAAGTCACGCTGGTACGTTCTGTTGCTGCGTGTTTCCATTCCATGATTAATGTGATTTGAAGAGACGTAATAAAATGAGCTCTAACATGGAAAGTAAGCGTTTCCGGACACATGTCCACATAACATATTTTCTTTCTCTGTGTGTGAGGAATGTTTCCTGAAAGTTTGGCCGTACCTTTTTGTAACACCCTGTATTCTGCTTTTCATCTACATTCACCAATGTCCAGGGTGTGTTCCTTCAATATATTCTGCTTTTTATCTACGTTCACCAAGGTCGATAGATACTCTTCCGCTTCTAATGTTTGTAATTCCTGATCAGGGCAAAAAATGAAATATCTTTTATTCATTTTAGATCCTCATTCCATTTTCGTGCCGGCCGCGGTGGTCTAGCGGTTCTGGCGCTGCAGTCCGGAACCGCAGGACTGCTACGGTCGCAGATTCGAATCCTGCCTCGGGCATGGGTGTGTGTGATGTTCTTAGGTTAGTTAGGTTTAAGTAGTTCTAAGTTCTAGGGGACTTATGACCTAAGATGTTGAGTCCCATAGTGCTCAGAGCCTCCATTTTCGTAATCAGTATAATATGGTACTTGATTTTCACTACTACACCAAAGAAAATGATGTTTTTTAAATACAATAATTTGATATTTATGTCACAAATATTAATTACAGATTAAAGTATTGAAGGTGACAAGACAATGCTACTACTATCGAGTATCCAATGGATGTTATACTAGCAATACTTGTTGAATACAGGTACACACAAGCTTAGCATGCAGCAATGTAATAAGAATACTCTTACTTTTGTTAGACCAATACAACAATAGATAATGTCCAACAGAATAGTTGCATTAATATATTTAAAACTGCTCTGAATTAGCAATTTAACTTACATTATCTTACAAATAATCAAAGCCTCCACATAGTAGGAAGGGTGGGAAACTAACCATACTTCAATTTTTCGTTAAAGTAAAAATAGTTTCTGTGTTTCACTGACAATCGACAAAAATTAGTTTACTTTAAACCAGTAAGATGCTTGCATTATTAACATAATTTTTCAGGTTGGTAAGCCTATTACTCCTCCTCAGGGGACACTGCTGTAATGTAGCACTATCCGTGTGGGCGAGGAGGTTAGTGTGCTCTGGATACAGAGGGCTATGCCAGCAGTAGCGTAGCTACCAGCAGGGTCACCCATGCCATACACACCAAACGGGAGGAGCCAGATGAAGAGTGTCCCACAATGACCTATCATTAGCCTGTCTCCTATCCTATCCTATCCTATCCTATCCTATCCTATCCTATCCTAAACCTCTCCTTTTTCCTTACCATTATCAACTTTTGGCAGGGATATGGTGAAGTCCTTAACAGCAGCTACTATGGAGAAGAACATCTTTGGTACAGTGCAGCTGACGGAGGAGGCACCCTTTCCCTCCTAAGGGCAAATGAGGAGTGGTACCACTGCCTTGTGGTGAAGAGGGATCTTCAAAGGCTGAGGGAGTAAACCCTGAAAGAAAATCCTCAGATGTGTTAGGCTTAGCAGGCCAGCAGATGAGAAAAAGTTGTTTTTGCTTTCAATCAAAGAACGAGCATTGGATTAAAAATACCTAATGCAGACAAGACAGCACTTATTGTTCCCCTGGAACGCATGACAGCTCATCACAGCCTGAGGAAAAACCAAGGAACGCAAGGAGATACACTAAACAAGAACAGAAAACTAGACACCAATAAAAAGACAAAAACAAGTTGAGAGTTGGAACATTAGATGTAACAACCTTGACAGGAAAGACTGAAGAGATTGTACACATGATGGAGAGGAGAAAAATTCATATCCTTAGATTGAGTGAGACCAAGTGGAAGGGAAAAAGCTCTAAATTGCTGAGAGGTGGCTACAAATTATACTGGCAGGGTCACAATAAAGAGGCAAGAAGTGGAGTGGGGATGTGTTTCACAAAGACATTGACCCAGTTACATATGTGAACTTTGTAAGTGATAGGATAATTAGAGCACGAGTGAACTTAGGAAAGAATAGTTTTACTATACTCCAAGTGTACGCACCTAAGCAAGGCGTACAGTGAGGAAGAAAAAACGAAATTCCTTGAAGAACTGGAAGATCATGTAAGATAAGATAACATTATGATAATTAGGGATCTGAACGCTCAGGTCAGCACCGATAGAAATGGATATGAGAAGGTGGTTGGCCCTTCTGGATACAGAAGACGAAATGTTGAGTATGAAGAAATTCTAAATCTCTGCACAAGGAATCATGTTTTAGTGAAGAATACATTCTTCAAGAAACAAGATAGCCATAAGATTACTAGATATCGCTAGGATGGCAAATATAAGACAGTTATAGACTATATATTAACAGACAAATTAACTGGAGGAAAAGTAAGGGACACTAAGGTCCGACCAAGTGTGCACTCGGATAGTGACCACAGATTACTAGTAGTTGATCTAAATTATAATAAGAAAAGTTTGAATGCTGTAGAAAGAATGATAAAATTGAGGTGCGGAAGTTGAAAGAAGAAGGAAATTAGAATAGTCTCCAAAATCTAGTAGCACAAAAATTGCCAGAAACTGAAAGGGTTAGTGTAGAGGAAGAGTGGAACCTATTTAAAACATCAACAGTGCTGTGCAGATATGTGGCAAAACAAAGGGTAAAGTGAAAGACAAAGATACCAGTTGGTGGTACGATAGAGTAAAAGATGCAATTAAAAAACGTAACATGGCACAGAAAACATGGAGTTTGAAAAAAAAAAAATCAGAACCAGGGGCTGGTACCAATAGATGAACACAAGGTAATAACATTGGAGAAGGAATACCGGCAAAAGTAACTCCAAGCAAAGAGAATTGTGAAAGAAAAAAAGGAGAAGAGTTGGAAAATATTCAGCCAGGAACTAAAGCAGGATAGCGGAGGGAACCAAAAACTGCTATGTGAGTTATTGAAAAGTAAAAGATCTGATAGAGAAGACATAAAAGCGATCGAAACATAGGATGGGGATATTCTCAGGGACATGAAAGCTTTCAGAGAAGAGATGAAGAATTATTTTGAAATCTTACCGAATGGGGAAGGTGCACAAGCATGTGACACCGAAGTCATTGAATTAGAGGAGGAGCAGGATCCAGTATCTTGGTTAGAAGTTGAGAATTCCCTGAAATTTGAAAAGTGGGAAGGTGGCTGGAGTAGATGAGCTGTCAACGGATCTGATTAAAGCCGCAGGTATCCATGGAATACAAAAGTTAAATTGGGTGCTGGGGGTGATATGGAAAGAAAACAAAGTGCCGAATGAATGGAAAAAAGGAATTATAATACCATTGTTCAAGAAAGGTAGTAGAAAGAAATGCACCAACTACCGAGGAATCACACTGTTATCACACTGCCTTAAGATAATGGAAAAGATCTTATAAAAAAGATTGCGGAAAATTCTAGAACACCAATTAGAGGAAAAACAGCGTGGGTTCAGAAGTAATAGGGGAACAATAGATCTCATTTTCGCCCTCTGTCATTTAATGGAGAAGTATTGGGTAAAAGGAAAGGACGTGACAGTCATATTCGTGGATCTGGGGAAAGCATATGACAGTGTACCAAGGGATAAAATATGGGAATGCTTGAAACAACCTAATGTTCCTGATTCATTATTCAAAAAGGTCCAGATGCTGTACGATGGCTGTGAGAGCAGTGAAAAAGTAGAGGTGGAAGATCAAAATGGTTTAAGGCAAAGAGAGGTGTTCGGCAAGGCAGTTCACTCTCCCCTTTACTCCTTATTACACTTATGGACGCAATCATCAAAGAAATCAAGGAAGAAGAAAATGAAGGTCTCAACGCTTTTGTTTTTGCTGATGACATTGCCATTTGGGGAGAGACGGAAATGGAGTTTCAGAGGAGACTAGATTACTGGAATACAAAATTTTAAAAAAATCAAGTCAACTGTGAGTAGGAGCAAGACAGTGACAACGAAGGTGAGCAGGACACCCACATCTAGTAGCATTATAATGGAGGGGAAGAAGGTTGAATGTGTGAAAAGCTTCAATTATCTGGGAAGCATCATATCACATGATGGAAGTTCCAAACTAGAAGTCTTAAACAGAATAACAAAAGGATCTAGCTTCTTTCAGCAAGTACAAAATCTAATCTGGGACAGGGAAGTACCTCGAAGAGCCAAACAGACCATGTATAAAATTTATCTCCAGCCAACCATGGTGTATAGTCTAGAGGCCTTAGGTCAGCTTTAGATTAAACTAGGAGAGACAGAGCCAGGAATGATTATTTAAGGAGAGACCTGCAGGTGGTGTTGACTACAGAGGAGAGGATGAGTGCTTTGAGATTGAAGTGGTTCGGTCATGTGAAGCGAATGCACCTGATACGAACTCCATGGTAGTATTTGGAGATGGAGGTACCAGGAAGAAGACGAATTGGGCGGCCTAGAAAGTGATGGACAGACCAGTTCAGGAAGATCTCAAGAGGAGAGGAGTAACATGGGATGTAGTGGAGAGGGAAAAGGTATAGCAGGTCAGAAAACAATGGAAGCATATCGTTCACAAAGTTCCTACCCAGTTTACTGGAAGGAAACCCTGATGATGGTGAAGATGAAGCCTATTACTAAAACGAAGAAAGGTTGTGTCATCCACATATGATACTTAAAAGATCTTGCAAATGGAGGTATCTCAATAACCACTAACAGAAACAAAAAAATTACAACGCAGATCTGATCTATGCTATATCTTTCTTTGAAAACAGAGAACTTGCTTACTATATTCCAGAAAGAAATTTGCAAGTTTTAGGCTGTTGCTTCAAATACTATAATAGTACGTATTCTTCATTTTTCATTTATATTTTTCCATTTTTATTTTTTATTTTATTAATTTTAATTTTTTATTTTTTTGCAGTCCCAATTCCTACTTACAATTAACTGAATTCCAGAACGATTTGAAGCACACCATTTTTATTTCGACAAAAATAAAATAAGAAACCGAATTCATAAACAAAGCTAAATAAAAACATCAGAAAAATATAAATTTTAACCGACTATAAAATAAATAAAAAAGTAAAAAAAACCATAAATTGTAACTGAATATAAAAATTAATGAAAACCAGTGGATCATAAATTTTCAATTGGATTAAAAACTCCATGCTATCTCATGTTGGAACCTGGGACAATACAAACAGAGCAGATGGTGGATGTGTTTAGTGGAGGCAAGACTGTAAACCCCTTCTGACACCAGGAAGTCGCCAGAATCTTTTAGCAAGTGGTAAAAACATATATTTCATGGGCACGACTGTGTGGGAAGCTTAACAGCTGTCTTTCAGAAACTGGAAATGGTCGGCCCACAAAGATTAGATCTTTCCGTAAATGAGGGACTGTAGTCCCATGTAGGTACATGTTTTTTGCCAAAAATGCTCATGCTTACCATGAGAACGACTCCTTCCTAGTCTAAAAACTTCTTTCTTAGACAAGAGAGATTTGGAGGTGCTGATTGGGTCCTACAAGGATATGCAAGGTGGAGGCTTGTTCCTCCATCTTGGGAATCCCGGTGCTGTGTGTGGATTGGCTACTGGGCCAACAGAACAGTCCAGAAGGGAGATTCAGTGACTAGAGGATAGTTCAGTTGGTTTGTGCAATATGGGTGTCTTTCGTTTTTGCTAATTCGGTTCCCATATCGAAGCTTGTTGGAGAGTGGTTGTGATTTTTTGGGACTAACCAATGTCCCACCTCGCTCTGTTTGTCATTTTTGTGTAAGATTTATCAGCTAGTTGTAGTTACAAAAGGTTTTATAAAGCCTGTCATTATTTGTTCTCATTCTTACTCCCTCAACTATTCACTGTTTTTATTTTGTAGTGGTGGTACATGGGTACTCCCACAATTTCAGGCCCAATCTATTTAAATTAATTAATCTGATTATTAATTTGAATTCTGAAAGTGAATACAGGCACAGGCAACAAAAGTAACATGGGTAAATTCACTGATTCATATATTTAAAATTAAGGGTGTACCTCACAGTTTAAAGGTTACTAATAAGATAACGTTTTTCTTAATGTAAAAATAATAACATTTAGCATCGTACAGACATATATTTATGATTAAAGCAAGTGATGGCTTGCAATCTTGGATTACATATTTTTGTTGGACGACATATAGGGTAATAATCACAGTTATTGTACAGTTGGATAGAGAGTACACACATCAATATTTCTTATTTTTGCGTTACCACTGTCTGCTTAAGCTCTCAATTTTATTACGTTTGTATGACCTCTATAAAAAGCATCTCTTGGATGCTTTGGTTCGACAACTTCAGGTAACTGTTTTAATTTCTTCAGTTTTTTACACACTGTTGAGTTAATTCAATTACATTCCTCCATCTCTACTAAATTATATCCTCAATTTCATATTTCTGTACTTCTTGTTAATGTCTTTCGATATAAATCATCCATTTATTCTCAGTTTTTCTTGTTAATAGATTCTGATTTGAAACATTTCTTACAATGATGCCAAAAACCGCCATGGTACTGATAAACAGTATTCGTTTCCTTATCAAAGCCATCCACTCTTGCTCCAGCTATATTTACTTCTCCACCTTTAAGACCATGAGGATTATTATCATTGTTTTAATTATTTAACCAAGATATAGCCTCTTCTCTATAAATTTCCTTCTGTTCCTAGGCCAATACAGCAACAATTCTGTTAGGCAAGTATTTAGATCTGTATATAGCCATACAAACTCCAGCAGTTCTTAAGTAACAGTATAGATTTATATTAGCTGTTCCTAAGAATTGTTTTCTTAGTTCTAAACAGCCTTTTCTTACTAAATCTACATCAGAATTACAGAATCCATTAATTTCTTTCTTCATTGTATTTGCACAATAATATACGATATCAGGAACTACACTCCTGGAAATTGAAATAAGAACACCGTGAATTCATTGTCCCATGAAAGGGAAACTTTATTGACACATTCCTGGGGTCAGATACATCACATGATCACACTGACAGAACCACAGGCACATAGACACAGGCAACAGAGCATGCACAATGTCGGCACTAGTACAGTGTATATCCACCTTTCGCAGCAATGCAGGCTGCTATTCTCCCATGGAGACGATCGTAGAGATGCTGGATGTAGTTCTGTGGAACGGCTTGCCATGCCATTTCCACCTGGCGCCTCAGTTGGACCAGCGTTCGTGCTGGACGTGCAGACCGCGTGAGACGACGCTTCATCCAGTCCCAAACATGCTCAATGGGGGACAGATCTGGAGATCTTGCTGGCCAGGGTAGTTGACTTACACCTTCTAGAGCACGTTGGGTGGCACGGGATACATGCGGACGTGCATTGTCCTGTTGGAACAGCAAGTTCCCTTGCCGGTCTAGGAATGGTAGAACGATGGGTTCGATGACGGTTTGGATGTACCGTGCACTATTCAGTGTCCCCTCGACGATCACCAGTGGTGTACGGCCAGCGTAGGAGATCGCTCCCCACACCATGATGCCGGGTGTTGGCCCTGTGTGCCTCGGTCGTATGCAGTTCTGATTGTGGCGCTCACCTGCACGGCGCCAAACACGCATACGACCATCATTGGCACCAAGGCAGAAACGACTCTCATCGCTGAAGACGACACGTCTCCATTCGTCCCTCCATTCACGCCTGTCGCGACACCACTGGAGGCGGGCTGCACGATGTTGGGGCGTGAGCGGAAGACGGCCTAACGGTGTGCGGGACCGTAGCCCAGCTTCATGGAGATGGTTGCGAATGGTCCTCGCCGATACCCCAGGAGCAACAGTGTCCCTAATTTGCTGGGAAGTGGCGGTGCGGTCCCCTACGGCACTGCGTAGGATCCTACGGTCTTGGCGTGCATCCGTGCGTCGCCGCGGTCCGGTCCCAGGTCGATGGGCACGTGCACCTTCCGCCGACCACTGGCGACAACATCGATGTACTGTGGAGACCTCACGCCCCACGTGTTGAGCAATTCGGCGGCATGTCCACCCGGCCTCCCGCATGCCCACTATACGCCCTCGCTCAAAGTCCGTCAACTGCACATACGGTTCACGTCCACACTGTCGCGGCATGCTAACAGTGTTAAAGACTGCGATGGAGCTCCGTATGCCACGGCAAACTGGCTGACACTGACGGCGGCGGTGCACAAATGCTGCGCAGCTAGCGCCATTCGACGGCCAACACCGCGGTTCCTGGTGTGTCCGCTGTGCCGTGCGTGTGATCATTGCTTGTACAGCCCTCTCGCAGTGTCCGAAGCAAGTATGGTGGGTCTGACACACCGGTGTCAATGTGTTCTTTTTTCCATTTCCACGAGTGTAGTTCTATGAAATTTTCATTTTCCTGTGTGTTGAAGAAGTGTGGGCAATAGCCTTTTTTTAGTTCTTACTAATCAAATGTTTTAGGAAAACTAAGAAGTGATCCTTGAACAAAACTGCTGCTCTCTGTAATTTTTAAACCTAACTGTTTTATCATTAGTAACATTAATTTAGTTCCTGTGTAGGTAGTGTATGGCTGTATAGTGTTTTCAACACAATACTGTAATTTGTGAATAATTTCTAAATTATATTCTTTAGCATATTTAACTATAAATATATAATTATTATGTTAATTAAATATCATCCACCTTCAGAATTCATCATTTGTTTTAAATCTGTAAGCTGTGCAACCATTCTAGTACGAGATTTGGAACATGTATTGCTATCTCTTATTGAGCTCCATAATAAAATCACATGTATTTTTCAGTATAGGTACAAGGAATTCTCTTTAGGGATCCTTTTTTACAACACTTAATCTGTTTTCCTGTAACTACATTATTGCAGTTCAAATATTCAAAAATATAATATTTTTTTAACTCTCCAATAAAATAACAGCCATTTTCAATACATTTTTGACAATCTTTGACTAAGTCTTCACTAAATTTTCTTCAATGTACAACAATTTTTAGTATTTTGTATTGCATGTTACATTTGTGATCTTTAATTTCTGCTTCAAGATCACAGTTTCTACATCTTTCAAAGCCTCAATTGTATACTCCAGATCTCAAACAAATCCTTTTACATTATTCATATTTATAAGCTATAGTACAAACTTCTTTGTGGTTGTTTAAGCATTCTTCATTATAGCAGTATCTATTACATTTTTCACAATATATCTTATTTTCTGCAGTATTGTGTTCTTTACCCTTCCACAACATAGAGGCCAACAGTCATTGAACTGTATGAAATAAAATCGTCATAACTTCTGAATGGTTTGTGACCGAGAGAGGTGGCGCAGTGGTTAGCACACTGGACTCGCATTCGGGAGGGCGACGGTTCAATCCCGCGTCTGGCCATCGTGATTTAGGTTTTCCGTGATTACCCTAAATCGCTTCAGGCAAATGCCGGGATGGTTCCTTAGAAAGGGGCGGCCGATTTCCTTCTCCATCCTTCCCTAATCCGAGCTTGCGCTTCGTCTGTAATGACCTCGTTGTCGACGGGACGTTAAACAGTAATCTCCTCCTCCTGAATGGTTTGTGTTAGGATGTACAAATTGCACGGGTGGTACAGGCCATGATGAGAATTAGTACGCCCATGTGCACACACTTTGTTGTTGTCGGCCATTTGCATGTGAAAATGTCACAGTACAGCGTGACTGAGCGTACAGCTCTTGTGAAGGCTTACCATGCTAGCAATAATAGTCCAACTGCGGCGCAAAGGAAGTTTGCGACCGAGTTAAAGCTGGAGACAACAGATCCAGGCGTGCTAACAATCAAGAATTTGATTCGCAAGTCTAAAAGAACAGGTAGTGTTCGTGATGAAGTGTTCGCAATGTCGGTCGTCCAAAACGGCTGAAAATGCCTGAAAAAATCTAGAAGACAAACGCTGTGTTTCGAACCAGCCACTGGAAATCGATCAGACGAGCTGCACAATAGGTAGGAATCACCCAGGAGACACACCGACAAATTATTTTTGAAGACCTGCATCTCTTCCCACACAAAATTCAAATCCATCAACCATTAAACCCCAGGACCATGGAACAGTGGATGTGTTTCCCCAACACTATAGTGCACAGAATTGACGAACAGGACTTTGATGTTAATATAGTTTGGTTTGGAAACGCAGCCCACCTTCATTTAGATGGGTTCATCGATAAGCTAAATTGGCGCATTTGAGGGACTGAGAATCAGCATTTCGCGCTCGAGAAGTCTCTTCACCCTCAGCGGGTGACTGTGTGGTGTGCAGTGTCCAGTCACAGATTAATTGGTGGCATATTCCTTGATGGCACTGTACTACCGAATGGTATTTGAAGGTTTTGTGAGATGGTTTAATCCCGAATATCCAAAGTGAAACTGATTTCGATAAGATGTGGTTCCTGCAAGTTGGAGCTCGACCCCATCGAAGCAGCAGAGTGTTTGATGCCCTGGAGGAACACTTTGGGGGCCGCATTGTTGCTCTGGGGTACCCACAAGCCACTGACATGGGCCTCGATTGGCTGCTGTATTCTCCAGATTTGAACACACGAGACTCCTTTCTGTGGGGTTATATAAAAGGCAAGGTGTACAGCAATAACCCTAAAACCACTGCTGAGCTGAAAACAGCCATTTAGTAGGTCATCGACAGTATTGATGTTCCAAGACTTCAGCGGATCATGAAGAATCTGGCTATTCATCTGCGGCCTATAATCACCAAGGATGGCAGGCATATCAAACATATCATAATCTTAATACAAATATCTATAGTGACATTCACATGTTGAATACAGTGTATGCAAGCCGTAGTTCGTGACTATTTTATGTGTTTTTAGATATAGTCCCTCAATTATCAACCTGTATATAACATTCTTTCTATCTTGCATTTATGTTCATTCTTGTTTTGTTACACTTATTAAAAAAATACGATGACCCTTAGAAAGCTGACATACTGTTAATTACATCAAAGTGGTTGTGATTTCTATACAGATATATTTTTATTCCATTCTCAGCACCATAACAGGTAACTGAAAAGAAATTTTCAGTGCATACAACATTTATTCGAATATCCAATAGCTGCTCAACATTTTTAATATCGTCTAGAGTAAATGCTTAATCCTTATATTCGCCTAATTGGTTACATGATATTTTGTTTAAATCTTTATGTAATTAGTATTTATCTCCTCCAATTTTCTTAATATCGCCAGTAGTTAGCTCTATCTGTAAGATAAAATTTGTGTGATGTGTTAATGCAACTATTATTCCTCTAGGGCAACACAAATTTTCACCATTATTAATTCTAGTAATGCATCTTTTAGTCTTTTTATCATCAACTAAATTTATTATTTTATTACCTTTGCTACCTCTTGGAATTGCTAGCATTTGAATATTAATTGCAGTATTTGCTGTATCAATAGACTCATCAGATGTTAAAATATCTCTGCTTTTATTGCATAAAACGTGAACAAATTATTAAGTACTTTTTGATGATTTAATCTTGTAGAAATTGGGTAAAACATTTTTTGATTTGCTGTTGTTATATTCATCTTACGTCCTTTTTTAAAATTATTTCTATTTTTAGCTACTTCTAACATAGAATTAGGTGGTTTATAACTAACAATATCTAGTTTACTAATGTTGGAATCGTTAAAGACAATGTTATAGTCAAGAGACAAAGCTTTAAATTTTTCATGAAACTTTATTTAATTTTTTTATTCACGAATAAATAATTTTTCAACAGTTTGATCTCTTTTGTTTCTCAAATAATTTACTGCTGAATGGATAAATGTGATCTAGCTTTGACTATTTGTCCTTACTTGGTGGGCGAGTGTTTTCAAAACCATCATCATCAAATCTGTAAAAATATTTTGTACACTCCTGGAAATGGAAAAAAGAACACATTGACACCGGTGTGTCAGACCCACCATACTTGCTCCGGACACTGCGAGAGGGCTGTACAAGCAATGATCACACGCACGGCACAGCGGACACACCAGGAACCGCGGTGTTGGCCGTCGAATGGCGCTAGCTGCGCAGCATTTGTGCACCGCCGCCGTCAGTGTCAGCCAGTTTGCCGTGGCATGCGGAGCTCCATCGCAGTCTTTAACACTGGTAGCATGCCGCGACAGCGTGGACGTGAACCGTATGTGCAGTTGACGGACTTTGAGCGAGGGCGTATAGTGGGCATGTGGGAGGCCGGGTGGACGTACCGCCGAATTGCTCAACACGTGGGGCGTGAGGTCTCCACAGTACATCGATGTTGTCGCCAGTGGTCGGCGGAAGGTGCACGTGCCCGTCGACCTGGGATCGGACCGCAGAGACGCACAGATGCACGCAAAGAACCGTAGGATCCTACGCAGTGCCGTAGGGGACCGCACCGCCACTTCCCAGCAAATTAGGGACACTGTTGCTCCTGGGGTATCGGCGAGGACCATTCGCAACCGTCTCCATGAAGCTGGGCTACGGTCCCGCACACTGTTAGGCCGTCTTCCGCTCACGCCCCAACATCGTGCAGCCCGCCTCCAGTGGTGTCGCGACAGGCGTGAATGGAGGGACGAATGGAGACGTGTCGTCTTCAGCGATGAGAGTCGCTTCTGCCTTGGTGCCAATGATGGTCGTATGCGTGTTTGGCGCCGTGCAGGTGAGCGCCACAATCAGGACTGCATACGACCGAGGCACACAGGGCCAACACCCGGCATCATGGTGTGGGGAGCGATCTCCTACACTGGCCGTACACCACTGGTGATCGTCGAGGGGACACTGAATAGTGCACGGTACATCCAAACCGTCATCGAACCCATCGTTCTACCATTCCTAGACCGGCAAGGGAACTTGCTGTTCCAACAGGACAATGCACGTCCGCATGTATCCTGTGCCACCCAACGTGCTCTAGAAGGTGTAAGTCAACTACCCTGGCCAGCAAGATCTCCGGATCTGTCCCCCATTGAGCATGTTTGGGACTGGATGAAGCGTCGTCTCACGCGGTCTGCACGTCCAGCACGAACGCTGGTCCAACTGAGGCGCCAGGTGGAAATGGCATGGCAAGCCGTTCCACAGAACTACATCCAGCATCTCTACGATCGTCTCCATGGGAGAATAGCAGCCTGCATTGCTGCGAAAGGTGGATATACACTGTACTAGTGCCGACATTGTGCATGCTCTGTTGCCTGTGTCTATGTGCCTGTGGTTCTGTCAGTGTGATCATGTGATGTATCTGACCCCAGGAATGTGTCAATAAAGTTTCCCCTTCATGGGACAATGAATTCACGGTGTTCTTATTTCAATTTCCAGGAGTGTATTAACTATATGGTGTGGTCTTTTATTAGTCTTTAGAAATAATTCTTGATGAAATCGAAGATCTTGTAAAATAATTAAATTAATTTATTCTGATCTCTTTAATTTACTATAGCCTCTATTACCAAGATTTTAGCTTTAGTTTTGAGTTCAGATACTCTCGTATTAATGAGATCCTCCATAGGAATAGGTAAATTATTAGATATAATTAAATTAATTAATTATTATAATTAGTTATAGTACTTCTTCAATAATCATGAAGTTGGGCAATCACAGATTGCTCCATTTTAGTCTCTTATTTAATATAAAACATTTTATTAAGTAATTTCTTATTTTTGATATAAGGGGCGTTCGAAAAGAAACGAGCCACAGGCATAAGTACAGAAACCAGTACGTGTATGTTAGAAGTATTAACCCTGGGTGCTGTAACACTTGTCCCACTGTGACACAAGGTGGTGAATGACTGTCTCATAAAATTCCCGGGGCTGCAATGTTAACCAGTTCCGCAAGTACAGCTGGACGTCGTCATCTACATGAGTGCAAGAAAGGTTATGCTGAAGTTCTTCTTTGACCAAGATGGCCCTCTTCTGATTCACTTCCTGCAGCACAGGACAACAGTGAATGCCCAGCATTACTCGCAAACCTTGACCTTCAATAAGCAATCAAATCAAAATAACCATGCCTCACCCGTGGGGTCATTCTGCTCCACGACAATGTAAAGCCTCATACTGCCAAAAAAGTCGTGGGACTCCTGCAGAAATTAGAATGGAAGTTTCACAGCCACCCTCCAAACAGTCTGGACCTCTCTCCCTGTGTTTACACCATTTTTGGTCCCCTTAAAAAGGCTCTGAGGATCAAACGATTCACCTCGGGCGACGACGTCCAGCTGTACGTGCAGAAGTGGTTAACATTGCAGCCCCAGGAATTTTATAAGACAGCCATTCACCACCTTGTGTCACAGTGGGACAAGTGTCGCAATACCCAGTGTCAATACTTCTAACATACAGATACTGGTTTCTGTTATTAAGCCTCCAGATCTTTTCTTTTTGAAAGCTCCTTATATATTCTAGAGTACATTGCTTACATCAACTTGTATGTTAGATGGGGTTAAAGTAAAAACAGTCTATTTATTTAATCTCATGACATTCAACACATTTTTATGTGTTAACTGTCTCAGCCTGTTGTCCACTATTTTTCATCGTCAACAATATCTTCAAATCTTCTTCACTTGGAATTCATTGCTAGTGATTTTTATAATAATATATAGAAACATTTTTTCTGCACACACGAGGAATTCGTTTTCTATTGTATACTATTGTATACAACAATTCATTAATGTACCTAAACACCGAATTTATTCTAGTACACAATCCTGGAAATTCGCTGGTTGTAATACCTCATCTTTTATTTTTAAAATCGCATTCATATGTCACTACATGGAAAAGTTCATTATGGAAATCAACGGTGTTTTTGTATATCTGTTTACTAAACCATTTAATTTCAAGTCTTAATGCAATCCCGTATTTGATGTTGCCTTAGCATATCCTGATATTAATTGTAATATACACATATTTATCATATTGTCAACAAAGAAAACAATTTCACAGTCTCATCTTTGATATATTTAATCTATTCCTTGTAAATCACGCGGTAAAAATGTTATTAGCTGTGATTTCAAATCACTATCTATCCACACACACTTCTGATAAAAGATGTATACAATTCCATTCACAGATAATAAGTGATCCAACATCTTAATCTGACACGAAGAGTCAGTTCCTTCATATGAAACAACTGGAATTCTTTTCAGTATAGATGGCAGTGTTGTTGTCAATATATTTTACCATACAATTTTGAATAGCATCCATATGATCTTCACATAATTCTAAATGTGAACCATTACCGTATGGATACATTATTGCTCCATCAACATCCATGTTTTCTAAACCTTATCCATGACTACTTTCATGAACCAAAACGTCAGATTGATTTGTTTTATCTTTTCGCATATTCCTATCAATCTCCAAGTACCACAGCTCTTCGTCATCCATATGAAGTTTCACTGGATCATAATTCATATTTGGAAAAATGTGTGACCTACCACATTAGCAATTCCATCTACATCATATGGACAATGGTGACCATAAATTTCGCAACTACATACACACATTTTATATTTGATTAAATCGTCAGGATTATTGGCATCTTGATGAGACTGAATGTCAATATACTTATGAATAAATGAAATGCAGCCTTTGTCGCTTGTAATACCTTTTTAGTTGCACCTTTATAATACCATTATATATATTTTTATTGCATTTATACATACTAGTTCTATAGCCGCTATTTATATCATGTACACCAAATTTAGGTTTATACACAAAATTTAAAGTTTCCTCGCAAGTCGTCATTTATTTCAAGACCATATGTGTCCTGAAATATCAAAGTGCTTTTCTAAATACAACATCATTCAGTTGAGGAAGTTCTGTGTCATCCTGAATATCTAGGTAACCATAATCATTCAAATATTTTATTGCTTTACTTCTGTCATCTCCAACTACTATTTCCACAATCAACAATAGTAGAAGTACATTCATTTATATAGACTTAAAATATTATAAATTTTTATTAATAAAAAATTTATCAAAAATTATTTTTATTAAATGAAGACAGTCACAGACCTCATCAACAACAAGCTTACATTCAAAGGGAAACAAGTATTAGTGATTATTGATGAAAAAATGTTTTAAAGGAAAAGATGAGACTAAAATTTTAGAATTTAAAAATAGGCAATCATTCAAACATTTTGATGATGGTGATATTATTGCATTAGAAAAGTTAAACCCATTAATTCAGAGTATTGAAAGGAAATGAGAAATCAGCTATTTCCCTCAATAAAGGTGGCCTCTATTCTTTAACTTTACAATCACAACTGGAAGAAACCAAACGATCCAAGAGGTGGATTAGATATGAGGTATTACAATCAATTAGCAAACACGGAGAACATCAAATTAAAGAGATGTACTGAGGTCAAATAACTAACTTGGAAAATGTAAACAAATTAAGGATGAATGCATAGAAAATTTAAATGGAGTAGTTGATAATGCTATGGGAATAATACAAGACAGAAGCAGAGAAATTGACAATTTATTACCTTATGTTGTCCCTCAAACATTCCATCAGAAAATCTGATTAATACTATGAATATATGTTATGTCATTAGAAAACATCGAAAATATTTTCAAAGGGCAATTTATTGAACGGAAGACAGATATCCAATTTATGAAGAAATGTTAAGACTTTATTATAATCTGAATTCAGTAAATTTATGCCAAAGAATGAAAGAAACATTAATTATTTCAATATTTTAAATGATTACACACAAGAGCAATTGATTAATAATACAATTACTTTTCTTCAAAACTGACTCATCTCACAAATTTTTAACAACTCTTCAACGCACTGGACAAGAAGCATGATCTGCTAACCACTGATCAATACAATCTCTACAAAAAATATGATTGCATTTTGTTTTTACAAATTTATGATTTGATCAATTAAACATGTAGTACAATCATTACCTTCAGACTGATCAATTATTTCATAAGGTACTGTTATTTTTTGTATGAATGATGCAGATAAATTTTGACAGCTTAAAATTTTTTCCCATTTACTTTACTTTTAACTTCCATTAAAAATCTGCAGACAATACTTGGTTACTTGATATACCATCCAAATCTGATTTATCTTTTTAAATCCTCTCATAAAATTTTCAGATAAATTTTGAAACATTGATATACTTTACCAATTTATTTTATTTTGAAGTTCTCTCATATAATTTTCAGATAGTGTTTGTTCAACTGATACACTAATCCAATCGATTTCATCTTGAAATTCTCTGACAAATGTCTTCAGATAAATTTGGATTACTTCATACATTATTGAAATCGACTGTATCTTTAAATTCTCTAACAAAATCTTCAGACAATTTTGGATGATATGACACATATGACCAATCTAATTTGTCTTTAACTTTTCTTATGGCGATTTCAGATATATTTTGTTGGTATGATATACAATCCTAGTTTACTTACACCTTAAATTCTGTCATAAAATATTCTGAGAAGTTTTGTTGCAATGTAATATCTACCCAGTGAACATTATCTTGATATTATCGAATAAAATCTTCTGACAATGTCTGATACACAGATATATTATTCCATTCTAATTTATCTTTAATTTCTCTCATAAAATCTTCACACAATTTTTCTTTTTTTGATACATATGTTCAACCAGATTTTCCTTTTTGATATAACCAACAATTGTAGTTCCATGTGTTTAATTTTTTAAGTACAACTCATGCAAATGTTCTAAATTTAAAATTTTACACATAAGATGAATCATTTGAATAAGTTATTGTTATTTAGCTTTTAGTTAATTCACCTTATTGTTATTGTTAATATTATTATTGTTGTTACTGTTAATAAAATTAACAATAACAACAAAAACGTTTACACCACCAAATGTGCATTAGTCTTTGAGAGATGATCAATAAGGTGCTCTTTTCTCGACTTAGACTATCCTTTTATTTCTATCTTACTTTTAGGCTCTCCATTTATTAGCACTATTTTTTTAGAAAAATATAAAACTATATACAAGATCGAATGATATTTTATGGAATTATAAGGTCTGGCAAACCAGACACTGTAAAACTAAGAAATTAAGTAGCGGTGTAAGTAACCTACATCTCTTTTTTCTCATATACATAAGCAATAGATATTTCTTCTCCGTTTAGATTGTATAAATAAATTACATTCTCATAAATTAATTAATCTATGAATGTCGATACATCATCATCCAGATAACATACATAGAGAATATGAATGTTTTAATTTTCTCATTGATATTGTGTGATACATTTATATATAAACATTTTTTAATAAAAATAAAAATTCTAATACAAATTTTTTGTTTAAATGGAACCAACTTCAAGAAAATTGACTTAAGCTGTAGCACCGGAGTAACAACAGGACTGTTTACAACAACAAAGAAATTATAAAAATAATGATGATGTCATTCAAAAACATTTAGATATCGATGATAAAGTAAAGTATAAAAATATATCTAGACCTGACAAATTACCAGGAGTAACTAATAATGAAAAAAGAAGTATAGTTATCAATTAATCTGGACTATACCAGTTCATATTTTAATCAAATATGCCTCTTGCTTAAAGATTTACTAAATGGGTAAAGAAAGAAGCTGTACCATCAATTCAAAAACACGGTGTATACGAACCACATTCAACAGCTGAAAATTGACAAGAACTAATTGAAGATTTATGAACTGATAAAATAATCAGCTATGTGTGTTCTGAAGAAAAGAAGAGATGAAATTCAAAAGTTAAAAAGATGAGGGGAAGTGCTTGTTGAACAGATAAATGAAATACAACCGCATGTCATTGTACCAACTGGAGATACTGATTTTGGAAATATGTTTGTTACTCTTTGATTATTTGATGATTAATTTGAGTATGATTACTGTGTGATTAGATGCCAAAGAAAAAAGCTTCAAACATGAATAAATGTACTTGTAGATACACATAGGAACTGTGAAGAAATAATAAAAATAAAATATAATCCAAACACAATAAACTTGTACAATAAAATAAAAGAAAAATTGGATCAGAATATTGTCTTTACTTTTCATTAGTTAATGGATACACTGAGAAACAACTTTTACAAGATGTAAGAATCTTTTTCGTCAAATGCCTTTAATTTATACATGACTGGATTAGAATGAATAACATCTTTGGTTTCAAAAAATTCTATTGACTAATTAGATGTACAATATTTTTCAAAACTTCTTTTAAACATACAGATTCTAACTTTATTGCCAACTTTATATTTAGGTTTGTCATTAGATACAAAGACATTAGGATTATAATGTTTTCATTAACTGCTATTGGCTTCATTTTTATTTTTGAATGCTTTGTATTACTGTATTATCAAAGAATCTTTCAAATAATTTAGTCCATTTATTATATCTTGTAAGTCAATTTTTTTCCACAGCGCTTCTTTATGTATTCTATTAAATCTATCTACAACAGATGTCTTTAATTCAGTAAAAACTGAATATTGATTAATATTATATTTTTTCGTAAGTTTTATAAATCCTTTATTATCGAATTGTGTCTGTTTGTAAATTCCATAGCGTTTCCTCTCTAAAAGTATTTTTTTCGGACACATCAACTACATTTTTAGTTGTTTTCTCTTTAACTAGAATAGGCAAAGCATATTTTTAAAAAAATCTATTACAGTTAATAAATATTATATCCTTTATTTATTTTTTAACTTCCTTTCAATTTACTGGAATCCATTTCTACTAGATCAGCTTTAACTATACCAAAAGAAATCAAATGTATTTTTCTAAATATTTTTCTCATGGTTTTATGTAATTCATTAATGATATCAGGACTGGATGAATAACCCATCTCTCACGTACAAAATTTGGGTAACATACTTACTCTATGTAGTTTTACAAACAGTGCATTTTTTTATTTTTTTTTTTTTTTGCTACTCTGTGAGGATTGCATGTTTAGGTTAATTTTCTGCATTTAAGCATCACATATGTTTATTCATTTATATAGATTAAAATTTATTAAATATTAAATTATTTCACTAAATATAATTTTCTTTACATCTACTGGTGCAGCTGTAACTGTATCTTTTAATCTTACAGTCACAAAATTAGATTTGTGTACCTTTATTGATTCATTACTATAATTTGCTTCATACAACGTGTAAGATACATTTACTGTACTATCAGACTAACCAAATTTCGAATCTTTCTTTATATTATTACCAACAACAATAATTATTTTAGGTCATACATCATATTCAAAATTGCACATTTTTTTGTCTCCAGTCATATAAGTAAATTCAAATACTTGTTTATTATGTACTATATTTTCTAGTCTATTGCTACTGTCTAAAGCAAATCTAAGAGCTGTATGCAAACTTTTCACCTTCTCATCTATATGTTTTAAAGTGGTATAAATATGTATCACGTTTTCATTAAGTTCATTTGTAGTGGCTTAATTACTGAATTGTGTTAAAACATCTGAGTTCTCAGGTTTACTAAGAATACTGGTTGATTCACTTTCTAATTAATGTTTAGTAACTGCATCATAACTATTTGCAGGATCTGTTATATTTACTAACCTTCTACCTTTAAAAATAACCTTCAATTGCTTTAAAAATCTTACTTAATTCTTGCTGAAACTGACTCATTAAGGTGTCTGTTTCTGGTTCATTAACCAATTTGTTAACTATTTTTCCTGCTTTTGATTCTTAGGATTCTATTTCCTCTGATTTTATTTTTATTTTTGTCTTTATTTCTTCAGTAGTCTGTAGTTTAGCTTATTTGAAAAAATATCAATGCACTATATTCAAAATTTAATTAAACATACACTATGTGATCAAAAGTATCCGGACACCTGGCTGAAAATAACTTACAAGTTCGTGGCGCCCTCCATCGGTACTGCTGGAATTCAGTATGATGTTGGCCCACCTTCAGCCTTGAGCAAAGCTTCCACTCTCGCAGGCATTCGTTCAATAAACTGCTGGTAGGTTTCTTAGGGAATGGCAGCCCATTCTTCACAGAGTGCTGCACTGAGGAGAGGTACTGATGTCAGCCGATGAGGACTGGCATGAAATCGGCTTTCCAAAACATCCCAAAAGTGGTCTATATTATTCAGTTTAGGACTCTGTGCTGAGCAGTCCATTACAGCGATGTTATCATTGTGAAGCTACACCGCCACAAGCTGCGCATTATGAACAAGGTTCTCGATCGTGTTGAAAGATGCAATCGCCATCCCCAAATTGCTTTTCAACAGTGAGAAGCAAGATGGTGTTTAAAATATCAACGTAGGCCAGTGCTGTTATAGTGCCACGCAAAAAAACAAGAGGTGCAAGCCCCCTCCATGAAAAACACGACCACACCATAATACCATAATACCACTGCCTCCAAATTCTACTGTTGGAACTACACACACTGATGTTCACCGGGCATTCACCATACCCACAACCTGCCATCAGATTGCCACATCGTGTACCATGATTCGTCACTCCACACAACGTTTTTTCACTGTTCAGTCCCAATGTTTACGCTCCTTACAACCAGCAAGGCGTCGTTTGGCATTTACTGGCATGATGTGTGGCTTATGAGCAGCCGCTCAACCATGGAATCCAAGATTTCTCACCTCCTGCCTAACTGTCATAGTATCTGCAATGGATCCTGATGCCGTTCGGAATTTCTGTGTGAAGGTCTGGATAGATGTCTGTCTATCACACATTACCACCCTCTTCAACTGTCAGCAGTCTCTGTCAGTCTACAAACGAGGTTGTATGTATGCTATTGTGCTGAATGTGTCCCTTCGCGTTTCCACTTCAGTATCACATAGGAAACAGTGGACCTAGAGATGGTTAGGAGTATGGAAATCTCGTGTACAGATGTATGACACAAGTGACACCTAATCACTTGACCACGTTCGAAGTGCATGGGTTCTGCGGAGCACCCTATTCTGCCCTCTCACTATGTCTAATGACTACTGAGAACGCTGATATGGACTATCTGTTAGTAGGTGGCAGCACAATGTACCTAATATGAAAAAAGTGTGTTTTAGGGGTGTCCAGGTACTTTTGATCACATAGTGTATAATTATCTGACATTAGTTTTAAAACAAATATACACAGTGGCCACAAATTTCATCCAAATGAATAAATCAACAATTTTTATCTTTTTTCTTGTAATAACAGATCCAATGAGAGCCAGCATCATCACATGTATCTAAATTAATTAATCCAGACTTATATTCTCTAGGATGATTAGGTAATTCATCGATCATAAAAACACCAAGAATGTATTTGATTTGTAATTGTTTAGCAAGGTTTCCTGTATCAAAATTACTTAACACATTAGCATATGAATGGATAATTTTTTGCACTTTTTTGTTCCAGTGCCAGATTTCTTCTCCATTACTAAATTACATCATTTTTGTTCTTCTGTTTCTCCATCACCTTTTTCTTGTCCTTTACTGCTTTTACAATACCAACTGCCCCACCTGCTAGTGAACCAATTATTGATAATAATGGTAATGCTGTCAATAAGAAAGAAAGAGATCTTCCGTCATGTTTTATTACTTTTGAATTTTCTTTCCTTTTTGTTAGGAATTTGATAACTTTTTTCATTACTGGTATCCTTAATGTTATGAGTAGATTACCACCAGTTTTTTTATCTCTCTTTATTTTTTGTGCCTCAGTTAAAAATTAGCAATTTTATTTAATTGTTTATTATTGAATTCAATTTTAATTGATTTAGTTTTCCAACTAGGTAGCAAAGTAAAATCAGTACTGAAGTGTTTCATTTAAAAAGATATTGTTTATAAAATTTAATATTTTTACAGTACCCAACTGTTATCATCAAGGTCCAGGGGGGATACCTAATTTTCTCTTTCCAAACTTATTCCTCTGCTGTAGCAGCTAATTTATCTGAAATTGTTGCATCAGAATCATTCATTCTTTCTTTTGTAGCTAGTTGAAGTTCATTATCTGCTTGGTGTCTTTTTTCTAAATCTTTATTATCTCTAAATGTAATATCATATTTTTTTGCTAGCTTCATCTACTGGGTTTCTTCCTTCATCTTCTCTAGATAAACTTTCATCTGTTTTGATCGCTGGACAACAAAATCAGTACTGGTAGATGCATTTCAAAAGGCAATTTAAATTTAATGTGTTAACTAATACTTTTCAATATTTTGCATTTTTCCAAAATGTGTGTGATAAGTTATTCAAAACTCTGATCCAATATGGAATTTCTTGCAGATTGTTAATAATTAAGTCACTAAATTTATTTGTTAATGTTTGTGATATCCCCAGTTTTTCATTATGATCATGTTTATTTCCAGCTAATTCTTCTCCATGAATAGCTGGTAATCTATCAATTAAATACCTAACATCATTCATCCAAATATTTTAAATTAGTTTTTCTGTATATTTTTATTATCTAGTTCTATTTTTGGGAAATCATGTGCATCTGAATAATCTGTGATTCACTGTAATCGTCTTAATTTTGGGTAGTAATGATTATCTATTTGTTTTATCACTTTAGTTGTATTTTATACCTATACTTGAGTTTACTGTATTTGGTTCCTTTTCAGAATATAATGCATCTCAATGATATAATTTATCTGCATAATTTGATAAATCAACACCATCAAATTTTTCACCCATATCATCCATGTGTTTTTGGGTTAACAGACTCATTAGTCCATCTGTACCTCCACATTCCTTTCCATTGCTAGTTAAATTATCTCCATCAAATTTTAATGTTTTATCACCATTATATTTAAACATATTTATTTTTCTACTTTCACATTCACCTTGAGCTATTCTCCATATTATGTCTGGAAATCTTGCATTTATGATTTACTTAAGGTATAGTCGTACTTATTAGGAAGATCATCAGACCATTCATACTTTGGACGTAATATCCTCCTGTATCTCCAAATTCTTGTAAATATCTATGACGATATGGGACCATTTCTTTTTCAGCCTCTATTTTCTTCAATAGCTTTCAGTACATTATCACCTAAACCGTCAACTTCTTTTTTAACTTTTTGATTGCATCAATGACAGGCTGAGCTTTTTTATATTTTTATTTTTATGTACTTGTTATTTTTTTCCAAAACTTGAATCCTTCTTTTATTTCTTAATTTTTTGGTCCATTTCGTTAAGCTTTATTTATAACCCCTGGGTCATGTTTCTGAAGCATGTACTAAGGATATAAAACAGAAATTAAATATATTTTTATGTATGGATTCATAAAAATTAGCAAGGTAATTCATTCTGCTTTTCCCCTTATCAAAAAAATTGCAGCCACATGTACTTGGCCCACAACTAGCTTCTTTACTAGCCTACAAACAATTAGTATAACATTCACCAGTCTTTTCTAATTTTTCATATTCAGTTGTATAGTCAAAACCATCTTTAAATTAATTTATATGTTCAAGTACAATACCATCACCATGGTCTAACAGTTATGCGATATCATATTTTAAAGTGCTCATTTAATAAGGATAAAGAACATTAAGTTAGGAAATCTCTTATATAATATCTGTATTTTCTTTCAATTGGTTTCCTAGTCATATATCTTGCAAAAAATCGAAAGTGATCATTCTAACATTTACAACACATTTCTTTAAAAATCATCAAATTTCAAATGTTGTCCAAAAATATTTAAAAAATTGGACTATCCCTTATTAATTGGTTTGGTATTTTTAAATATGTCTGAGCTAAATTAAAACCACCTAGTAATTTATGTCTTCCTCTGGTAAAATATTGCCTAACTACATCTTTATTTTGAAGAATGAAATCATCTTGGTGTTGATCTAGTCATATAATTCCATCACTGTGATTCTTGAGTTTCTCCCGGCGTATTTGATAATCAAAATATCTACGGGTGTAATGCCTGTCTACAGTGTCCAACGAGCACAATATTTCAGCGATCATACATGTCGCCATCATCAGGTGAACTGACGGACTGAGCTCCTGTGAACGTGCCGTCACGGAGATCCATACACTATGGCTGCTCGAAAGGAACTGGGTTCGATCACAGCAGCAGCCGATTTAAATACCCTCCGCCCGCGGCGAGCTCCCTCCATTATCTGCACCCCGCCCCACGGTCACGCGGTGGAACAGATTGCGACGGCGTCTGAGATGACGTCGGAGTGATGGCTCTGTCCACTGTGGTCGTCACAACTATACGTTTGCTGGATTTACTCTTGATTAACCCAATCGCTGGTTCCCAAGCCTTGCTAAGATTACAGTCACAGTCACGGTTTATGAGGTCATCATTGTTGCGAATTTTGATGGCCTCTCTAACAACATTGCCCCAGTATCTCGACGTCTGTACCAGAATCCTCATGCGTTCATACTCCATAGCGTGATTTTCTGACAAACAATGTTCAGCCACCGCCAACTTGCTCGGATACGTTACTCAAGTGTGCCTCTGGTGTTCAGGGCATTGATCCACGACGGTACACCTGATGATGGCGACATGTATGATCGCTGAAATATTGACCCCATTGGACACTGTAGACCAGCAGTACACCAGTGGATATTTTGAATTCCATTACTGTTTGCACCAAATTTTCTCATTATTTTATCTACCACCTTTGTACACATTTTTATAAATTCTTGATATTTTAGTTGAATAAATTTTTGAATAAACATACAAGTGATTTATCTTATTCCAGTTTAACCATCCTGGAGTTCGCATATAAGTGTCACTCATTGATTTTATTTTTCGACAACCATTTGGATGTATTATAGCATATCGAATTGAGTTAGGTAAAAACTTACCATGTTTATTTCTTTATCTCCTCTTTGGAATTCTTATTTTTGGTTCCTAATTTGTTTTCATTTAATTCAATAATTTGTTCTAATATTATATGAGTCACCTATTTTAATTGATTGGTAAGTCATCTGTTCTTAAAAAAAGATTGACTGTACTTGTATGAGAAAGCTCTAGCAATGTTGCACTGGTTGGGTTTTATACAACAGTTCCAACTCCAGATGTTACACCAAAAAATAACAAATTATGTTGTAAAGGAGAAACAACAGAAATTCCCAATGACCAATGCAGTTCGAAAAGCTTCGTTCAAAAAGCCTAATATACACACTAAAGCCGATAAAATTAAAAAAAAAAAATTCTACTGAGAGGGGTGTTAAATTATATATAGATATAAAGGATGGTATTTGAATCATGCTTTGATTTAGTGGTCGAAGTATTGAAGCTAATAAAAAAGCATTTTCTAATGATATACCTAAATTTATTCCAGTAGAATTAATCAATGTAAATTTTAATCAAGCTGATGGAATTATTGTGAAACATACTGATCATTTTCATTGAGAATCTTATATTATTGCCTCATTCAAGAGTAATGCTGAATTTGGTGGACAAATGATTTGTGAACCACATAATCCTGTACGTATTCGAATTTTTGGTACTATACAGGAATTAGAAGAAACTATGACTGATGAAAATGATAAAATACAGGATTTAGAAGTAATTGATCGACTTCAATGGTGCTACTGTAACAGTAATTTTATAAATGGCTCAATAAATTTTTATCCTTAATACGTAGTGAACAAAATAGAGAGTTAGGAGCTCTACTTTTTCCCTGTGAATGAGGGATCAAAAAATAATCTAAATATTCCTAATAAGCATACAGAAATTAACATAAATAAGGGTGACAGATAGCTTTGTCCTAATCATGCTCAGTTGTACATGAGCTTCAGTATTATTGGTGCTAATGGTACAGATTATCCAACTTATGATGGAAAATCTAATAAAAAATTAACTAACAATTATTTGGTGAAGCTATTTGATTTTACAATCATAAACAAGGAAATATAGTTGTGTTTAGAATAGTGCATGCTTTTATTTCATAAAAAGTTTTTTGTATTTGACTTCATGTCTTAATGATAAAATAAGTATGGAATAACAGTAAGATAAAAAGTAAGAAAAATGAAGTGCTTTATCCACTGAATATAGTTGGTGATTTCTTCAGGGACTATAAAGAGATTTTATGGGAAGAAGATTTCTATTTGGAGTACCAGCACTCGGGATGTTCTTCTTAGATGGGCTTACTACAGTTATGCTGCAGTTGAAAACAACAGAAGGCAAAAATATAGTAGAATTTATGGAAACTTTTTGGAATGAAAAAACATAGCTATTTTTTAAATTAATTCTATTGTTTCAAAGTCCCCATTATTTTCAACTAAATTTTATTTCATTCTATTGAACTCAAAATTAACTTGGATTTTTATATATAGTAGTAAGAGAGTACACTGAGCACACTAGGCCTGTTTTTAATACACAACCCTTTTTTACAAATTTTATAAAATTTCATAAAATTTGTAAAAAATGGTTGTGCATTATAATCATGCCTAGTGCACTCAACATACCAACTTACTACTTAAGTGTCATGCGAGTTCACACTGATATTTGGAGTGGACGTCCAGTGATCAGCGAACAGCAACAAAGTTGAGAATTGTGGTTGGGCTGCACAGCAGTGGAAATAGTATTTTGCAGTGCATTATGAACAGTCTTCCGCTATTATCGCCTGACCTTCATTAGATGATTTGGATGTAGCTATAGTTTGGAGAACGACTCGGCACATTATATGTTATCAAGGCTTGCACTTTCTAAGCAGTGTCTTCTTAATTTCTTCATTTTTATAGGCACTGATTGCGCACAAACACAATAACAAGAGAAAACAAGAAGAAAACAGTGAAAGAGAACATAAAGTTCCGTTCGTGCCATATCTGGGTGCATCTCCCACAAGAATCGACCAAGCTCTGTCTCAGGGAGTTATTGAGCCCATATTCCAACCACCTGCAAAAATAAGGATCTTCTGTTTGGCATGAATGACAACCATGGACGTCGTACATGTTGGCTCTGTACTTTGCCTATGAATCGGGAAAAAACTTACTTTGGATGAATTGGTGCAGCGATGTGTCCCTGAACATTGCATGGCGCATATACAAAATGTAAGGCTTGAGCAGGAAAATAAATGTGTACTGACAGAGCATAGCTCAACAGAAGAATACACATTCGATATAGAAAATACATCCGTCCATTGCTCACTTTACAGTTTCTGGGACAGCATTTTTAAGGAGGCAACTGAGAAATGAATGATGAGGAATCTTGTTGACCGATATAAGGGTTTTGCCCTCAACACAGCTCCAACCAGTCTTTAAGCAATAAAATGGCAGAGGGAGATTTCTGCATAGCTTATCCAGCAATGTATGACGGAAGTAGTTGCCAGCTAAGTAAACAAAATACCAGCATTCATACTGTTGTGGAGTGGCAATTGTGGGGTTTAAATTGGCACTTCTGATACCTGCCGTACATAACATGGATAGCCACTTACCTTACCTTTGGGAGCCGAAAATGTATGGAGGTGTTTCGGCGCGAGCCGCATTTAGAGACTAACAGTTAACATTAATGAAGAAACACTATTTGAAAAATGACATTATTGAACTATTTTATTACACACCAAGAAACCGAAAGTTACTTTGTGACATGTCTTTTCGGCTGTTTACTTTTGCTATCAGATTTTTGAAATCCGGCTGATAAATGGTAAATGCACTTTACACAAATTCACTTAAATGTTCATCACATAGTACAGGTTGATATTTAGATTTTATGAATTTGAGTCTTGAGTACAATGATTCACACATATAAGTTGCTTCGAAAGTGGAAATCCATTTCTTATTAGTGGATATTTTTCTTTTGGATCCTTCTTCAAAAATTAAAGAACTGAACAATTGTTACATTTCAGACCACTTAGCCCTTTGTCCACTAAAAGTTCTAGTACATCCAACTATACAGCTGATGAATCCTTAATAACTGCCGGTGAAATGAAGCACCCATCATCCATAACACCACCAAGGAAATGATTTTCCAGGATTGAAAATGAAGTTTTAAATGTCCTCAGATCACTGAATCTGACATTTATTTCTTCTGAAAGGGCAGACATTCGACATGAACATTGTTGTATTTACAACTGAACTAAAGGGAAGCTTTTAATAGTTAAATTCAGGCATATGAAATGAGCAAATGTTTTAGTCTGAAGATGTTTCTGAGAGGAAGTTATGAGAGCTGAACACAGACTGTGCTAAAACGGAAATAAGATTATCTCTTCTCTCGAAAAATGTATTTAGTGTCTGCAATTGCTGAACAACATCAGTAAAAAAGGCCATGTCTAACAGCCACTGTGGCTCCTCTAGTTGAAGGACTAAATAGTACCAAAACACATCATCAGGAAGCTTGTCATTGCTGATTTCTTCTATGAAGGATTTGAGCTGTCGGTGAGTTTCGACATTTGAGCAAATGTAGCTCACAAGCTTTAGTAGCATCTGCATCAAATGTAGACACTGAAAATATTTAGATGTTAATTTTTTTCTCTGTGAATAATACAGTGGACAGGTCGGAAATCAGGACATGAAGTGTGAGCATTTAAAAGCCCCCAAAGACCTTGCTTTCTACCAGTCATAGACCTTACACCAGCAATACAGACAGTTCTTCCAGTAGGTACTGAATATTTCACTAAAGCACCATCCAGGGCTTCCTCAATGTCACAGCCTAGAGATGTAGCCTTCAATGTAACAAGATTTAATAGTTCTTCCACCATTCCAAGTCATTTGACACAAATCTAACAAATATGACACAGCTGGAATTTATCTTGGATACCTTTTGACCCATCCAAAGTCAGACTCATTGCTGGGCAGTCATTTATATATTTCTGCAAATTACTTAATACATCACCACTAATAACAGAATCTCACCTCTCTATTGAATATGTACAAGTGGTCATTTGATAATACAGTTTTTGAAGTCTCTTATTTTCGAGATCTAAAAGAGAAACAATTCGTGCAGTATTGTTATTTCTAAACTTCCCCTTTTTTGTAAGGATTCTTTAACTTTGCAGTATTAAAAGCCAAGATGAGAGCAGCTTCAGTTGTAAAATCTGCTTCCCTGGTAAACATAGTCATAACCCTAATCTGCCCTTGATTTTTCCCTTTAATGATGACAATTTAGTTTTCCTTAACCGAGAACCATCAGAAAAGCCTTTCGTGAAACCACCATGACCAGTGTCAAGAGGGCGTTTGAGATTACTAGCCTTGTACTGTAACAGTGTCATTTGACACAAAGGATACATTGGCCTACCGTTCCTCTCTACGAAAACGAATTGCTCCTTCCACTATTTATTAAACACTCTGTTCCCTTCTTCTTATTTACACTTCTTAGATAACATCATATCTTTTAGGACACTAAATATAATCATAAATTTCCTTAAACAATGTTACCACATGGATTAGCTATGAATGTGACTTGCTACTGACTGCTGCACCTCAATTTGCACTTTCACATGACCAGCGCGAAATGGCGCAGCATTGCCAAATCAACAATGTTGTCCTCTTGCCAATGAAAGTAAGGAGTTCCGTTTGTATTATATAAGCGTGTATCATTTTTTACTTTTCAAACTTTTAAATGTACAGTATTTTTATAATATATTTACTTATTTGTATATTTCACATCGACAGCCACACTTCATTGAAGCATGAGGCTTGTGAGCTTCGTTTCACCACTGCTGGTATATAAGGATACAGTCTCAGATACTTCAGCACTTTGCCAGAAGATGGTAATAGACAGTAGCCTCTCTGAAACGTTGTGCTCAGGCTATAATATATGTGTGAGAAACCCATGTAAATTTTATTGCACTGACACACCACAAAAAACTCATGGAGACTTATTGCATTGATTCACATCACAATTACCCAGTTATTAAAAGAACAAAGGACTATGTAGAGTACAGCACATGCAGGGAAAGACAATTTGGCACATCCCATGCATACATGCGTTAATGTGTTGTATAACTAATTTCTGTTTCTGGCGATACTTTGATTTCAACGTTCTAAAACTGCAATGCCCGATAGGACCCAAACTGTGCATTACTTGCAAAGAGTTCCCTCATGCAGAATTAGCAGTTTGCCATCACACACATCGTAATAAGAGTTGTTGATGCTTTTCCTGTGAACCTTATACAGTTAGAGTCTGGGTGGGGGAGAGAGAGTTCAGCAGATTACCAGAAGTGATATGGAACTTCCTATTAATTGTGTGATACTCAGTCCAAATGACTTGTGTAAAGAGGCATACATCGTTACTATTCTCAGCTACTTGTAAATGAGTTTAAGTTTACATGGTGAGAATTTTTATGAATTGCATTGATGACTGAAACACAAACTTCTCTCTCTCTCTCTCCACTTATATTATTTATTTTTGTCTGGATGAAGGACAACACTCACAGAAACAAATTAAATACAGATACATTCAAATGGCTCTGATTATGATATTTTTAATGCTTCCAGTGGTTGTCAAGCAAATGTTGCAACTATAAACTGCGTTCCAAATCGGAATGCTTTTGCCTTACCACCAACTTGCTGTGACTAGCTGAAAACAACGAAGTTCCACAAAAAACTGCTTTGTCTCATAGGTTTCAGCCAAGCAGCCTTTGTATCACTGTCTCTTGCCTGGTGTGTAAATTGATATTATGTGGGTGAGATATCAACTGCATATCTACAATTTCACTCATAATATTTTGTTATGCTTCTGTCACAATCCTTTAAGTTTTTTCATGTGACATGGGATTTTAACTTCTTGTGGTACATATGGACTTGTGTTAGAATAAATTGGTTGATGACTAAGATTCATCACAGCACTGTTGTAGTGGGACTTCATAGCTGATGTGGTGCACAGATACCAGATGGAGGGCCATGTGTGTCATCACCACCCTACAGAAAAATTTTACGTATTTCATTTTTGTTTTATTCCTCATTCAAAAGATCACACATGTGATATGGAATCTGTCATTAGACTATTAATATGTAACACATGATAACAACACATAACATAATAACCAAGCAAAGCAAATTATGTACCCGTAGCACATAAATAAAGAACAAACACTTAGTACACAAAACATACACACTCATTCAAACATATGTAGGGCATTAACTGTGCCTGATATACAAAACGTATTGGAAGACTTTAACAGAATTTTTGAAAGTATTTCATAATTTGAAAATTAATTTAAATTCGTTTAAATTATTGAAACCAAGTAAATGTTTCAATTTATGGTCTGAAACAGATATTCGTTGACACTGTAGGAGGATTTATCCATCAGGTACTTTTTCTCCATGCTTGAATTTACGTTTGTCTTCCAGCTCTTTAATTTGGGATGGAAGTTCATTTAAAAGCTTTATTCCTAATTGCCTCACATGATTCTGACTTCTGGTTTTTGCTACATAGGGAATGTGAAAATCTTTACAATGCCTTGTATTGTGATTATGCTAGCTAGAAATGGTTTGAAGATTTCAGTGATTTTTACTGATCCTTTCTGGGAATCTGAAAATATATAGATGGTATTGTTAGCATCTTTAGCTGTTTAAATAAGAATCTACAGTGTGTTTGTGGTGTGCTATGAGTCATGGTTTGAATAGCTCTTTTTTGTGTAATAAAAATTTCTATTAATCTTGACGTGGTTTTGCCTCTAAAATTTATGCGATAGCTATTCAAATGAGGGTCTACAGTGTGTTTGTGATTTTCTGTGTCGTGATACAAATAGCTCTTTTTTGTATAGTAAATATTTTCTTTAATCTTGACTCAGTTATGCCCTGAAACACTTATGCTGTTGCTTTCAACTGAATGGAAATAACCCAAGTACACAGACATGATGTTTGGAAGAACTCCACTTGTAGCTGTAAGCGGAGTTCCTCCTGACACCACACCTTTCAACAGCTTCGGTTGCCTGGAATATAAAATAGTTTTCAAAGAACACAGCTCTAGCACATGCTAGGCTACATACCTTGGGTATTATTCTTAAGGCAAAACATACTAAACTGAATTTCTGAGTAAGATACGTAACATGTTCATTCCATTTTAAATGTTGGTGAATCTGCATTCTGAATAACTTTGTTGTACACACCTTTCCTACTGTTTGTTTTTCAGCATCATGGACATATTTTCCTCTTCACACCTACTTCTATACTCTATAAAGTTAATTTTTTGTATTTAAAGTCAGCTAATTGGAATAAACTCATGACTGTAAGTAGAAGAGCACTTTTTCTGGTGTTGACTCTTTTATACGGCTAATTATGACAATTGTGTCACTTGCAAATAACATAATTTTGGCTGAGCTGTCTGGAATGTGTATCATTGATATAAATTAGAGACAACTATGGGCCGAGGACGCTGCCCTGTGGAACACATATTTCATTTTGTTTTGGTTCTGATATGAGTTTAAAATTATGAAAATTGTGAGACTACCTCAGTTCAGCTAGTTGTGACTTGTTTTGCAGGTATGATTCAGACCATTTTTTGACAGTACACCTAATACCTATTGCTCCAAGTTTCCCTAGTAGTATTTCATGGTTCAAAGTATCTAAAACTTTGGGATTTCCATAGCTTTATTTTCCTCCAAATTGCTTTCTATTTCTGTTGTGTAGTCCAAAATGGCTGTCTTTGTACTGCACCCTATTCGGAAACTGTGTTGACTGTTGTTTATTAGTTTATGTTTTTCTAGATATTTTGTGACCCTGATTTTCATTCATGCCTCAAGCCGGGAGGGGTGATAAAAGTCGGTAATTTTCTATTTTGTGCCTGTCATCGTTTTTGTGTAGTAGCATAACTTTTGAGATTTTAAGCTTATCAGGAATAATCCCTTCAATAAAAGATAAGTTTGCTATGTGGGCTATAGGTTTAACAATACATGATGAAGTTTTCTTAATTATTGATACAGATACTTCATCCATCCCAGATGACATTTCGGATTTCAAGCTTTTAATAACTTTTAGTACTTCATATTCATTTTTTGGAATTACCACCATGCTGATATTCACCCTTGGAGCCACCACTATTTGTTGTTGCTTAAAGTTGCTATTTAAATTATGGGGAATATTTACAAATTCCTTGTTTACATAGTCTGTCAAGACTTCTTTTTCTATAGATTTATTTTCACTTTTTTAAAGATAGATTTCCTGTTCTTTTCTTATAATTTTTCACATTTTGGATGTGTTACTAGCCTGCCTTATTAATCTGTAATTGAATAATACTTTTGCTTTTGCTATTACTTTGTGGTAAGTCTTTTGAAGGTCCTCACATACACAACAAATTGCTGATCATGACATGTCTTTAGCTTTAAACTTATCATTTTCTTGGTTTTACCTGACTTTTCAATTTGTGGTGTAATTCATGAATGTGACACTTTGGATCCAGATGATCTGTAACTTACCAGCTTTTTCGCGAAACGCATTTCAAAGTTTGTCATCAAAATGTAAGAAAATATATTGCAAGCGTCATTTGGTTTTGCTTGTGCCAAGACTTCTGACCAAACTCTATTTTTTAAGATACTTTTAAACTGGTTACAATTTTCAGTAGAGCAAAGTCGTTTGTACTCATTGTGTACTACCTTTTCCTTCTTAGGAATTACAGTGAGAGTAAGGGCTAGTGGGTTATGGTCTGATAACACCTCATTTGCATTTATTACCATCACTTCATTTGTGACACATTGGAAACATGTTACCCAGTAATTTTCACTGGAGTGTGTTGTTCTAGTGAGATTTGATATGTGGGAAAAGATGTTGAAGCTTTTTAATATGTCTAGAAACTTTTTTCTGAGTTAAAGTCATCACAAAGAATTATCATAGAGTCCTCATTTGAGAAAGTGTTGAGCAATACTTTCAATTTCTTAAGAAAGACATCAGATTGTGATCTGCAAACTGCTGCAACAATTATTTTCTTCTGTAAACTATACAACTGAATGGCTAGTGCTTCAAAAATCTTTTAAATGCTTAATCATTTAGCCTCAGATTTTAACTTGAATGTAAGGTTGGGGTTTATATAAATACGTACACCACCACCTTTGGCATTTTTCCTGCACTACTGACTGGCAAGTTTGTATTGGCTTAAGTTTATGCTATTTAATTCACTCTCCCTACACCAATCTTCCATAACACATAAACAATCTTTACTGTCACTATTTGCTACTACATCAAGTTCATGGAACTTATTTTTAAGGCACTTAATATTCAAACTAATAATCCTTAGATGATTTGAACGATGTGATTGTCCTATGTCTTTACACTCTGTTGATACACTCTCTCTTACTCCGTTTAAAGTTTTCACACTTTGTTGCAGATTCCCCTGCTTGCAAACTGTTTCCCCATTATGTGGTGTTGTTCACTGTTTGGCCTCAGAAAAAAATTCTTGCTTTGTAAGGCTCTGCTTCCAGTGTGATGACTGCTGCTACTGCAACTATTAGTAGTGCTGCTGCGTGCTGTTGCTGCGATGCTCACGATTTTGATAGGTTTGTCATTGATGTTTTAACTACTGTTACTGATGTTTGTTCTGCTGCTGCTGCTGTTAATGTTGGTTCTGTAGAGGTTCCTCTGTTGCTACTGTCATTTGGATGGCTGGCCATGGTGCTACTGCTATTTTTGCTGGTGACGATAGTATCACTGCTACTGGAGATTCATACAACCCCAGTTCATTCACTGCCATTTTCGAATTGCACTAATTGCTTCTCTTATTAAGTTTCCTAACCTGGCCTTCCCATTACTGTTTAAGTGTAACTCATGATTAATAAAACGTTCTCTATCAAGTGTGCTTGAGTAAATTAATTTCACATTACTGAATGGCCCACCACAACTTTTACGTGTAGCATTACTTCTGTGAATTTCCTTATTTACAGATGACCATTCAGGTAAATCATGCCGATGCGTAAAGTTTACAAGTATAATATTTGTATTTGATAGTACTAGCAAAAGACTCAAAAGCAGTTTATACATTTTCGTAGTATTATTTTTGTAAATATCTTTTTCTCCCCGCAAATTAGAACAGTTTCGTGCTTGTCATAGTTATATTTTACAATGTTTTCCGTCACTTCTTTGAACCAGCACTCAGTTTAATCATACCTGTAACTATTGATGATTTTCTGTTGATTTGCAATTCTTGACTGAGGGGCAGCTGTTATTTGAGGTGCCTGGGCAGAAGACCTGCTTGTGAGAACCACTTTCCTCCTACTGTAAGTGATTAATTTCAGCAGTTCAGAATGTCCTGACTAATAGTGGCAATTTGGTTGTATCTTTCACTTTTTTATGCTTAAGGGTAGTGATCCAGGTTCTGCTTCTAAATTATGTCAATTTTTCGTAAGTTTAAGAGAAATGTCCCAGTTTGTCAGACAGAAATTATGGTAGCCCTAGGCTGGAACCCACATTTGACTTTAGCAAAATAATGTGCTTTCATATTGCCAATGGTTTGTGAATCTGCTTAGCTGATTTTCCTCTCACAGCATTTGAAACTGTGTGTGTTATGGCTGAGGATTCACTCCTATGCCAAATAACATGAAAAATTTAGCTTGGTTGTCAAAAGTGATTCCTGCCCTTGCTTTCCCAGGACTTTTTACCTATTTCTCCTTGAAAAATAGAATCAACATGATCAATGGACAATGAAAAATACAGGATGGTCATTCCGCCATCATTGCATCAGTGTGCCATAAACTTTCTGCCCCTGAACACTGGGGCATGATGTGCATGAAGGCACTTGCGAGAAAGCATGTTACTTGCCAGGCAACACATATGAAATAAACTAGAGAAGACCCAGCACAATGCTTCCATACTTGTGCAACGCCTCTGTGTCTGTGCAGTAGCACTGCTCTTGGCCTACTCTTCATGAACTGTCTTAGTCAAACATTTTCACATTCAGATTCAACTTAGCCTCAAAAGATTTAAGTTTTTGCTTTAGCTGCCAACATGACTTTGCATTCTACATTTCAGTAAGTACTTAGGTTTATGACAAATAACTACTACTATCAGTTTTCAGTTCTAGCCAACTGGTGATATCGAGCCTTATATGAGTCCCCCTGTTTTCAGGAGTTCTCCATGCCAGCCCTTTTAGTACATATGTTCTTAGAGTTCACCTTCCTCTCTAAGTATAGAGACAGAGGATAGAAGTAAACTGTGTTGACAGCTATAAAATATGCAACATCAGAACCCAAATGTAATAGTATTATTCTAAGAGTGGATATAAATAGAGTTTACACAGTAGATAGAATCAATTACACCTGAGTTCCCAAGAAATATATTAAATACTAAGAGAGAAAAGTTAAATAATGATATGGATGACTAAAAAGATGGAAATGACAGCCTAATGGTGTAGAATATTGACGAAGAGGTCTCATGAAACGAAAGTTAAGAGAGAAGATAAAAAAGGAATGAAAATAAAAATCAACCTTCAAACTACTAAATTATTAGTGCAGTTAGAAAATATCTGCATTCCTTGAGATTTGAACATAGAAGCCATAAGCTTACTATCAATTTGTTAATGAGCACACTTTCTAAAATAACACTGTTGTTACAAGTACATAAAATTTGCCTGCACTCATTCATTCTTATTAAGTACTTTATTTGGTCATTCCACAAGAATAAAGATTGTCTTATCAATAGTTAGCACCCAGTTAGCTAGAATGAATCACAAGATGCCAGTTAAGAAAAAGAATTCAGGTTTTGATAGATAAAGGATAATGATACGAATCAGTGGTCATCTAAAATCATACACTGACATTAAAAATAAGAGTAGACAATGTAAACAAATACATATAAAATCTATTTAATGAGCAAAAACAATATTTTACAAAGAAACACATTATAGACATACGGGTATAAGAAAATGTACTCATAAACAGTTCAGCGATATTGTATAACAGCTATTACAATAAATATACATTATCATCTAAGATATATAACAACCATTCAGCATCAGGATGCTCACAGCAAGTTTGAAACAGAAATATAAAAGATTGTTCCTTTCACACCATGCCTTATTTGTGCTTCAGAATTTACAAACTTGTATCATCGATGTACCTTACCCAAAATTTGATATTTTACATCTGTATCTGCATTACATGAGGTCTCGTTCACAACACTGATCAACTGAATTACAGCAAATGCTAAGCAGATTACTGTTCTCACACACAATGACTACACATTAGAGGAGTTCTTTTTTTATATAACTGAACAGTTGAGTATAGTAGATGATGCACAGATTTCATTTGTACATAAAACTGTCATGTGTCAATGTTATTAAGCAAAAGTGACACATCTTTTAATAGCTGCTTGCATTTGTTTCAGTCACTGTCTGTCTCAGAAACTGTTGCATATGTAGCCTATTACAAAATATAATTAACAAAAAGTAAACCTTTCAAAGTATGTACACAGGAAAGAACTAAACAGTTATAGATTGACCAATTGAAGTGTATGCCTGGTGGTGAACAGCACTCAGCCATGGCAAGTGAGGGGAACTATTCAGCTACTCACCACAACTGGAAAATGGAGCAGTTGGTATTATTCTCCTCTAAAATGTCCTATAATTAAGGAAATGAGTGAAGAAAGTAGTACATTGACAAGAAATGGCAAAATATGTGTGTGCAGCAATATTAAACTGAACTTGTTGCTTCACTCTTTGTTTTGTTGTGTGTATATAGTCTAATTGTTGAGCACAATAAACTTAACAGCCCACACAACCCACTCTAGCAATACTTAGCTAAAAAAAAATCTGCCATTCTCTCTCCAGGTCCACACCATGTTTAGTTGAGCTACACCACAATTTAGCTGAATCTTGTTTCAGAGCAATATACATTGCACAATAATCTTTCTGGGGATTGGCTAGTAGAAATACATATACATATTTCACATTTCTGCACCTCATATCCTTCAATAGTTCAGTATGAACTGAGAGTTTTGATTTTATCATCTAAAGAGTGAATAATGCAAAAGCAAGGAAAAAGTAGAATAGTCAGCAAAGTTTATTGATCTGAAACATTTATGGCAATAATAATAATAAAATAATAATAATAATAACTCACCAATACTTATTTATGGCAATGAAACATTTCTGACAGCAGATGACAGGCAAAATTTGATAACTGCCATATGTCTGTGACTGATGCAAATTTTTAATATTCAGCTGTACATCACATTATAATTTAGATCTGACTAGACTTTAACTTATCATAAAAAATATACAGTGATAAAAACAAATAAAATTATGAACTGACAGTTTGACAGAAACTCAATTGAGTTATTTTGTTATGGCTCTTGTTTATAACAAATCTGCAGTTGATGTATGGTATTAACTTGACATGAGAATACACACATTCACATATAAAATCATGCTATGAATACCATGGGCTTCCTAAAACTGTAAAAATAGCTTTACTCCTTTTAAACCCTTATTGTCTGCATTATGTGGGTTAATAAAGAGGGACTGTGTTCAGAATACACGTATTTGATTTAATGCCCACAGAATGTTGTAGATAAAACACTTTTTTTTGTTTACATCCACAGCAGTATAGAGGAACACTTCAGTTGTTCACTGTCTCCTGCTCATCATCACTTACAGTTGATAATGAGCATTTACATGTCTGTTTTCCTAAAATGAAAACAGCACTAAATCAGTACTTCATCAGTTTGTACCATTTGCTAAAGACTTATTTGCAACTGTACGTAAGTGAATATCTGTTGATGCATTGATGTAATAGTCTGATGCTTGATTCTTGGAGTAGCCATTTGTTACAGCATGTCCATTGCTGACAGATGTGTGATTGATTTTGGTTTCATTCTGTAAGAAAAGGATATTCTGTGATTAGTTCAAAATACGTCTTGTTGCAAAATCATAAGTTGTCAACAATCAGAGGAATCCTTATAAATAAATTTATTAAGTGGCGCTACAACCAAATGAAGAGGAAACTGTTTAGATGTTAAAATAGTTCTAACAGAGCCAAAAAAAGCACTGTGACAGTTCGATTATTCCGGACGTCTGACAGTGTTTCATTGGGATTTGGTTTTGACTCATTTTTCAGCCAGTCTGATTGCTATTATTGTCAAATACAGTAGATTATAAGTAAAGTTGTCACCAGTCTGAAGATTGTTTTGAACACCACAGTGCATTACTAGGCATGGTCTCTTTGGAGTAGTACGCCGTTGGCTTCCTCTGAACTTTGAACTGACTTACCTCACCAGTTATACCTCACCAGCTATACCTCAGTTAAACGTGAATTTCAAATCACAGTGCAATTCTGCCTTTTCACATCAATAAACATTGACAGAGGTCAAAGCAGTATTAAATGAGAGATTAAAATCCTAGGACTTTAAATTTGTAGTATAGCAATTCATCAGTGAGCCACCAAGCCACACACAATAGATTAAATCATCACAAAACAAAAATTTTCTTTGTACTGTATTGAGTCATTCTTTTTTCTGGAGTTCAGTATCACTGGTTAATTGCACAGTAAACTGAAATGGGTAGTTATAAAAGTAGCCCATATAAACGTTGACAAATGAATCCTGTTAAGACTGAATTATTTCACTTGTCTCACTTTTTTAAAATCGTTATGAAAGTTGCCCATAAAAAATGCTATGAGCAGACTATAAAATATTACTTATTGTTTATTTCACTTATAGTTTCCATAAATGAGTTCTACATTACCAATGATATAATGAGTTTCTGTGGTTATTTTGTGATGATATCAAGTCATTAACTACTACATTTACATCTACATGATTGCTCTGTAGTTCATAATTAAGTACCATGTTTGAGTGTAATATGTGTCATACATTGGAATTCATATACAGTTACCACAATAGCCCATGTTAATTTAACAAGTGACTGATTTATAAATGAAATATAATCATTCCAAAAGAGAAATCATCATATATTCCACAAAATTCAGTTACTAGAAATATTCCAAGGACATACATCTTCTGAAACTGCACAGCTGCTCACTAACAAGAAAATGAATGCAAATTTATTAAATTGTTTGATCTTAGATTAGTCAGATGAAGACCAAAACTCTCCTGTCATTAATTGGCTTGAATGATAGGAGGGATGGCTGAGAATAGATACTGGTGAGCAGTATACTGATTAATCTCTCACAAATAAAATCAACATGTCTTTTGTGTTGCACATGACGAGATTCAATAAATGTGAAATGACAGAACAATTCCTCTTGATGAGAAAAGAATGGAGTACATGAAAAAATAAGTACACCCATGAACATCAGACTACAAAATTGCAACTCATCATCACTGAAATGACGCAAAAAGGAAGATGTAACCACTGCATCAAAGCCGTGGCAGATATCAATAAAAATTATTCATCATACATTGCAGGCTTTCACTGCTAGTATATGTGTCCTCGGTGACTTCTGTTTTATGAGCAAAAGGCTGTACCCCAATGCATATTTCATGGGCCTAATTCATTGTCTTCTAATGCTGGAGACACCATCAGATAGTATAGACTCATATAAAAAATTCAAACTTACACGAGTTCAGCGAGCCAAACTGTTTATATGTATCCACACAATGGCCAAGTCATGGCATCTTTTGATTAATGCCTAAGATCACAGAGTCACGCCTACGAGTCTCTTGGAGCTTGCGGTGCAGTAGAATTGGAGCGGTTCGCTTCATTTGCTACTAAGCATCACAACTTGTCTAATTTCAATCCTTGTTCTTTATTCTAAAGTTATTTTTATTATTTTTTTCAATATGGCCTCTCTGTACATCCAAGCAGAGTAATAGTTGTATTTTAATAAAACTGTAGTAGTATTGAACAAATGAAGTTGGCGGTTCTCTGGTCCCAGAGTATGATCTGCTACTGCGAATTTATTCATGTTTCCCAGGCAAACATTACTCTTGTATTCTTTAAGTCACATGATAATGCTTCTTTTTGTAGATCCTATGTATACTTGACTTCATGTGCAAGGGATTTTGTGTACTCCTACTGTTGCAGGCAACAGGCATAGGTCCCTTGCTGTGTTAAAATATTCATGCACTTTTCTTATTGGTTTAAGCACTATCAGTACCATGTCTTTTTAGTAATCTGCTGAGGCAATTTGTGACTCTTTTTACAAATGGGAGGAAAATTTTCCCTTTAGTTGGTTTTGTTTTTTCACCTGAAACTCCAGATCTTTTAGGAGGCAGTGCCTTATTTATCTCTTTGCAGAGTAGCAGTTCCTTTTGAAAGTAGTTCTTAAATGATTGAACTTTTTCTCCAAGTACTGTGGTCCACAGAATCTTTTAGGCCAGTCCACCAATGTTTTAATAATTCCCCTTTTGTGCTTGGGATGGTGACTGGAATTTTTGTGACAATATCTATCCATGTGAGTAGGCTTTGTGCTCTAAAAGTTCTGCCACGTTTTTTAAGTACCTGGATATACAAAACTGAATTGGAACCTTCTTTCAGTTACACTGTAGTTATAAAGAGATAAAGATAAGAGATTTTTTACTGCAGAGGATGAAAAATTGAAGATATTAGTTTTGGGTGATAATTTGGTAGCCATGCAATTTAAGCACATAGCTCAAAGAATAAGCAAAAATGCATTACAAAGATGGTCAAAATTACTCTCTCAAATAAGGATAATCTGTGGTGAATCAGAAACTGAGAAACTGTAAATTAAAGTCTAAAAGAAAATAACCAACTTTGACAAATTTGATTCCAAAAGGAACCAATGTGCACGGCGACTGTAGATTAATTAAGGAAGAATAGGAATACAGCAATCAGTCATAATCCTACTAGTTTCTTACTATATTTGTATACTCAGATTTCAATTACAAATAGCCATCTTCAGTGTACTTAAATGAGTTACCATCCAACGAACTCTCAACAGTACGTCACCTTAAGTCACATGATAATGCTTCTTTTTGTAGATCCTATGTATTCTTGACTGCGTGCGAGGGATTTTGTGTACACCAAATGTGGAAAAAAATTCATAAGGTGACATGTACTGTAGTGAGTTTGTTGGATGATAGCTCACTCAAATGCACTGAATATGATTATTTATAGTTAAAATCTGGATGTACAAGAATAATACAAAACAGTGGGATTGCCACTGACTGCTGTGTTCCTATTCTATCTTAAAAGAAAACACTGAATTCATTCCACCTGAAAAAGTTTGTAGCACACTAAAAGACAAGAAGAAAATACAAAAACTGAGTGAATTTAATTTGAAAGAAGAGGAATAAAATCAAAGCAAATTGCAAAATAGTATAAAGAAAATGGAAAAGAGAAACTCATCAAACTGAAATAGATTGTAGTGCAGAAGCAATGAAAAATGAAATAGAAGTTCGCAGCATATAAAAGTGCAATGCTGGACATTACAGTCAGCAAAAGGCATCTGTATATTTTGGATGAAAGTAAATGACCTATGGAGAATGTACAAATGCAATGAGTACATTATATGATAATATTTTGTTATCAGAAAGAAAAATTAAGGAAAATATCTTCTCAAAATCAACCCTAGAAAGGAATCAATGAATTCAAATCTCCTTGTAAATGAAATTACAGAAGATTTTCCCCCTGTTCCGAAATATAAATGATCTATCCTTCCTTTACAACCTTCCCTTTCCCCACCCCCTCACCCTTCGAGACTTCCATTTCCCTTCCACAGGAAATAACTGTTGGTTCTGAATGTTAGGTAGTGTGTCACTGCTACTTTTATATGTGACTATTGGCAGTACTACACATTTTGCATCTGAAGGTAAGCGCTGGTAAGCAATTGTGTTTCATAATTCATTACTTTTCTCTGGTGAATTTTCCTTTGATACAATTTACAGTTGAATTCAGAAAACGACTTAAAACATGATAATCTTACTCCAGGATCCTTCTCTGAGACTGCTGACTCTCAGATATAATAGTTCAGTATGGTTGCAAATTAGCTTGAAACTCCTGTGAGCTAATGAATATGTTGCTATAAGTCTACATTTAACTGTATGAGTAACCTAGGAGAAATTATAAAATCAGAAGAATTTGAAAACAGCATGATAGTGTTAACTACTGCAACATAACAAATTTGTGTCAGGCTGTAAATCTGTGTGTTTCTCTAAATTAAAAAAAAATGCAGATGGCTTATAGGGGACAGTCAAATGAAAACATTACAGATGGTGGAAAATGTGGGTAGACTGTTTATTATTTAAAAAGTAATCACCATAACAGTTAATACATTTATCTTACTGTGAGACAAGATGGTCAACACCTTCATGGAAAAATGTGTGCAATTGCCTACAGAACCATGATTGCACCCAGGCATACACCTCTTCATCTGAAGCAAATTGACGGCAATGAATGTCTTTCTTCAAGGCTCCAAATATATGGAAATCAAATGGTGAGAAATTTGAACTGTGTAGAGGATGTGTAAGGGCTTACGAGTGAAACTTATGCAGTATAGTCAAAACAACTTGCCAACAAAATTCCTGTCCACATGTTCATCTATATCTGCATCTGCTTCTACGTCAATATGCCACAAGCCACTTGACAGTGTGTGCTGGAGGGTACTTCTGGTACTACTAACTGGTCCCCCATTCCCTGTTCCACTTGTGAGGCGTGAGTGGGAAGAATGATCATTGGTAAGTCTTTTCATTTTTGTCAGAACGTAAACTAATTTTGTGACATATTACAAGTTCCTAATCAGGAGCGAATTATTTAGTCTCACCTGAGTGCTTTGGTAGTTCAGTTTTTTAATCTCTGCATGTGAATCTGATTTACTAGACACAGTTCTCCATGCGTACAGTAGAGTTCCATAGTGGATGTCGATTGTCCTTGTTTGTCTGTGTAGTGTAGTTTCCCACAGTCTTTAGTAAGGATAGGGCTGTGATTGCTGTGTGTGGATATGAGGTGAGTTGGTGACTCTTTGCTCTCAGCTCCAGGCTGTGATGGCTTCGGTTACACAGCTTGAAACTGCAGTGGATGGGCATCATTGTTGTGGGCCGGTCGTGGGGATCCAACAGACATCCAGCACATCTGAGTTCACTGATCAGTCCACACCAGTGGCCAGCACAGTTACTGCTCACACTGAGGTTGACCCCTCACCCATTGTCGAGTGGGATGTCACCTCGGAGTGTGGAAAGCGACGAAGGACTTCCCAAGGGGCTGAATGTAAGACCTCCCCAGTTAGTCTGACAAACAGACTCCAGGCACAAGACATTGTCCCTCAGTCAGATGCAGTTGCTTGTCCTGTTTCAGAGGAAACATCTCAGCCTGAAAGATTCAGACAATCACAGAGGGTAGGATTATTGTTAGTTGTGAGCTTCAAAGTTAGGCACATTATGGTTCCCCTTAGGGACTTGGCTGCCAAGGCGGGGAAGAAATCCAATGTGCACTCCATGTGCATGCTGATAGGATTGGTTCCAGATGTGGAACTGGTCCTTCTGCATGCACTGAAGAGCACTGCAGTGGTGGCTCACATCTGTGATGTGTGTTGCTTTGGACTGGAAGAGATTCTCTCTGGTTTCGAGCAGCTAACAGAAATGGTAAAGGCTGCCAGTCTTGCTTGCAAGATGAAAGCAGAGCTCACCATTTGCAGCATAGTCGACAGGAATGATTGCCGACTCCTGGTAGAGAACTGAGTGTAGTGTCTGAATCAGATGCTCAGTTGGTTCTGCGGCCATGTAACTGAAGACTCCTTGACTTGCGCGACAGGGTGGTTGGGTTTCTGGTCAGCTGAGTAGGTCAGGAGTCCACTACATGCTGTGTGGCATAGACTGGGCAGTTTTTTAGGTTAGAGCATCTTGGGAAAACACAAAAAGAACTTCATTCTCAAAAGCCGCAGGTTGTACGCAGGAAGAATATAGAGCCAGGAACTATCGGTATCTGTTGTAAACTGTCATAGCTGTGCTGGGAAAGTACCAGAGCTCCAAGTGCTAATAGAAAGCACTGATTCTCAAATTTTTATGGGCACCAAAAGCTGGTTAAAGCTGGAGATAAGTTCACCCAAAATTTTTGCAAAGAACCTAACAGTGTTCAGCCAGGGTAGGTTAAGCAAAGTTGGGAGTGGCATGTTTGCTGCTATTACAAGTAGCCTAGCTTGTAGCAAAATTGAAGTAGATAGTTCCTGTGAGTTAGTATGGGCAGAGGTCATTCTTCGCAACTGGATAAAATAATAATTGGATCCTTTTACTGAGCTCCTAAACCACATAATAACAATTGCCAAAAGGTTCAAAGAAAACTTGGGTTTAATTTCAAACACATACCTGACCCATACAATTCTAGTTGGTGGTGAATTTAATTTACCCTCAATATGTTGGTGAAAATACATGTTTAAATCAGGAAGTACACAGAAAACATCTTCTGAAATTGTGCTAAACGCATTCTCTGAAAATTATCTCGAGCAGTTTGTTCATGAGCCCATGTGAATAGTAAACGGTTGTGAGAATACACTTGACCTCTTAGCAATGATAATCCTAAGCTAATAACGAGCAACAAATTGAAAACAGGGATTAGTGAACACAGGATTGTTGTAGCGTGATTTAATATTTTAGCCCCCAAATCCTCCAAAAATAAACAAAAATATACCTATTCAAAAAATCAGATAAAAATTCAATTGACACCTCCCTGAGAGACAATCTCCACTGCTTCACAATTAACAATGTAAGCATAGGCTAGATGCAGCTTCAATTCAAAGAAATAGAATCGACAGCAATTGAGATATTTATACCAAGTAAATTAACATATGACAGAACTAACACCTTATGGTACATAAAACTGGTCATAACAGTGTTGCAAACCAATGAAAAAAGCATGCCAAATTCAAAGATTGGCAATTTTTACAGAAGCTCAAAATTTAGCACAGATGTCAATGCAAGATACTTATAATAGCTTCTACACCGAAAATTTGTCTTGAAACCTGGCAGAAAATCCTATAAAATTCTGATCATATGTAATATGTACTAGTGGCAAGACAAATTGCCTTCTCTGTGTAAAAGCAATGGAAATACTATTGACGACAGTGCATCCAAATCAGACTTACAAAACACAGCCTTCCAAAATTCCTTCACCAAACAAGATGATGTAAATATTTCAGAATTCGAATCAAGAACAGCTGCCAACATGAATAACTTAGAAGTAAATATCTGCAGAGTAGTGAAGCAACTTAAACCACTTAATAAAAGTAAGTCTTATGGTTCAGACTGTATATCAGTTAGTTCCTTTCAGGGTATGCTGATGCAGTAGCTCCATACTTAACAGTGGCAACACGCCCCCCCCCCCCCTCCCCCCCAACCCCCAAACTCGATATGTTCAAGGAAATGTAAGACATGTTATTTGGTCTTTTGTGTGCCAAAGTGCAGTGCCACACCTATTCACACAGCATTCTTCTATCGCACGTCACTTTATTTTGCTCTGTGCAATTCATACATATACATTTTGTAATGGAAGCCATCAGACCCATATTCAGGACAGTGGAAATTAAAATATTCTGTGGTGCCTCTCCTGTTCCCAGTCGGCTCATTTGACACCCTACACCCCCTTAAAAAAACTCGCAATTAATACTGGGTGGGATTATTTGTGACCGAGAGAATAAGAACTCTTCAGAAAATTTACACTATTTCTTACCTGTTAGCTAATAATGTTCTCTTTTGTGTGACATAAAATTAAATATAGGAAACATAAAACCAGTAAAGACAAGAGACAAGCAAGACAATACGCATTTCTTCAATCCTTAGGTCCCAGAATTTTTTTCTCTCTATCTTGCTAAGCGTTACATGGCTTACTTTCCTTTCTGCAAAAGAATCTATTACCTTACTAAAGTTCGCCAAATGTCTTGCTACATGAAAACTCACAATGTAATTGTATAATACTGAAACAGTTGGTAAAACAAATAGTACTTATGGCTTGTGTGATATCTCGATTTGATTACATCTGTGTTGTCACTGTCTGCTAGATAAAATGAAAAAGATCTTTCTAATATTGCAGCAATTGTAACACATTCCAAAATAGTGAGACTGATTTTGCACAAATGGTCATTTTTATATACCTCATTCACATAAATAACGTGACAGAATGGAATTCGCAAAGCACTAATGTTAAATGTCTATTAGGCCCACTACAAGCAAAAAGTTCTATGTTAGGAAATAGTTTCACATTTCATTCAAATGCTTCAGTTCCTCAAATATGACATCGAAAACTAGTAGTACAAAACTTCTCTATAAATATGGAACTGACATATTCTTCCACATAATTTGTATGATGTACCCATTTCTTCTCCTTTCTCGATCCAACAAACAATCTTGTCATTACTAATTCTTGCAACTATTCCTGCCATTGTCAAAATTTATTCTCCAGTTAACTTCCCTAAGCCTGCCAGAATCACCAGCTCAGTTATCCCACATTTATTTTCTGGTTAGACATTATCAAGTGTTCATACAATACGTTTTTCATGCTGTTCTGAGAATAGAACTTAAGCAACTGCTAATAGGGACTGTACAACTGGCCATTAACAGTGTAGGGTTCTGTCAAACATTTTCTGTCAAAATTTCATTTTCTTAGATATACTGAGAAGATATGTAATCTTTCTTGCCTGTTATTCTTGTTAGTCATTTAAGTCCACTCTGGTAATCTGACTCTACGGATTTCACTAATAATTATAAAAATGCTGATCATTCGCACACCCCATCAACCACATAAACAAACAGCAATTGGCACTCAGCAGTTTGGGTTTATTTGACTCAGCTCATATAGCCCCATCCCCTCTTGTCTGTGGGAAAGTTTTTCATTTTTAGATGCAACGGAGATGCCCCTGGCAGGTAAATCATGTACACTATGCACCCATTCAAAAATCAACTTATGATTCATTTAGAAATCAACTTTGAATGTGCTCAAAAATGTTCAAAAACCAACAGGGATGTGTTTCAAAACCATATGAATAATCGATATACCAATGTGCGCTGGTTGCTAGGTGCTTTGTGAAACAAGATTTTTTTTCTTCAAGTATATGAATTTGGCACCCCATAAAATTCCTGCCCAGGGCAGATACCCTGGTTTGTTTTTTGTCTGGTTTGAAAATATTGTAGACCCAGGGCTGTAAATGATTTAGGAGATAAACTGATAAGGGAAACTTCCCATCACAGCCCCTTGTGATTTAGTGGTAAGAGTGCCCAGTGTACAGCCCATCAAAAACTGAACACAGATCAAGCATGAAAACAGGAAGAAGGTGTACTGATCTGTGAAGAAAAAGCAAAATAAAAACTGTGAGTGGTCCAAATTTAACAAGTGCTACACTGGGTGTAGAAGTGACAATGTTGTTGTTGAGCACAACATGGCTTGGCAAGCCAGCGTGTTCAGTCAGAGGGTTAGCTGCTGTCTGCAATAAAAAAAATAAAAAAAAACTGAGTAAATGGATCAACAATGAATTTTCACAGGTATCATGGGATGTCCACCCTGAACAAATTCATTGGAAAAAAAGTGGTCATGGTGTTGGACCGCAAAGTGGGCGAGCTGTGTTCAATGCTCTCTTTTAGTGAAGTGTAAGGAAGGGACCTACAATGAAATTCAATTCTGCACAACTACTCTATTAGCAGCTGAAAGGAAGTGGCTTATGAATGGGAACCAAAAGACCAGAAAACACATCTGGTGGGTCATACATACATAGACTGTATGTGTGTCATATGATAGGACCTAATTTGTACACCTGGTGAGTGAGTGAGATATGCCTCCCTGCCCAGTGTAGGTGTTTTTATGAATGTGAATGTGATCTCTCTCAAGGAAATGAGAACATAATAGTTTGCCACATAAGCTGCAGATAATGAATGCAACAGTTTCATAACCACACAATTTCTCTGTGCTCTGTCAAAACACATATTTTAGTGTTTTTGAAGTTGCACTCAGTTTTGGAAGTTTTGCTCTTGAATTCCTTTGTTAACATAGTTAACACCTGTTTATTTGTTGTTTTCATTCCTGTGAGGTGTATATGTGGTATCTCACCTGCTCTTACTATTCATCATATCTACTTGTGATAGTACTGTATTCATACCACATGATTTATGTTCTATAACCAATGCACAGTATGACAACCACCAAGCCTACAGAAAGAGAACATACATTTCAATGACTGAATGGACAGTTCATAAAGTTGTGAAAAAAAAATAAATGGCTCAAGGAGGTTTAGAACCCAGATCACCCACTTCATAATCCAACCCTGTGACCACTTAACCATGGCACCATTCCTCAGTATTGTATTTGTTACATTTGGACTGTTCACTGTTTCTGTTTTTTTTTTTTTTTTCCGTAGTTCAGTACACCTTCTTCTTGTTTTCATGCTTGATCTGTGTTCAGTTTTTGGCAGGAAATCCACTAGGCCATCTTCCCACTAAATCTGATGGGGGTGCGATTGGGAGGTTTCGTTGTGAGCAGCCATCTTAGGTTGTTTGCAGATGATGTTGTCATTTATCGTCTTGTAAAGTCATCAGAAGATAAAAAAAAATTTAAAAAATTACAAAATGATTTAGAAAAGATATCTGTATGGTGCAAAAATTGGCAATTGACCCTAAATAATGAAAATTGTGAGGTGATCCACATGAGTGCTAAAAGGTATCTGTTAAACTTCAGTTACATGATAAATAAATCAAATCTAAAGGCCGTAAATTCAAATAAATACCTAGGAATTACAATTATGAGCAACTTACATTGGAAAGAACACAGAAAATATTGTGGGGAGGGCAAACCAAAGACTGCATTTTATTGGCAGAATGCTTAAAAAATGTAACAGATCTACTAAAGAGACTGCCTACACTACTTTTGGAGTACTGCTGCAAAGTTCAAAGAAAAGTACCATGTTTCATATTATCGTGAAATAGGGGAGAGAGTGTTACTGACATTATACAGGATTTGGGGTGAACATCATTGAAAGAAAGAGGTTTTTTGCTGCGGTGGAATCTACTCACGAAATTTCAGTCACCAACTTTCTCCTCCGAATACAAAAATATTTTGATGATGCTGACCTAAATAGGGAGAAAAGATGATCATAATAAAATAAGGGAAATCAGAGCTTGGACAGGGAGATATAGGTGTTCCTTTTCTCTTTTCTTCATGCACTGTTTGAGATTGGAATAACAGAGAATTATTGTGGAGCTGGTTCGATCAACCCCCTGCCAGCAATTAAGTGTGATTCATGGAGTATAAATATATTTAGATGTAGATGCAGATGAAGCCTCTGTATTAGCTCTAATTTCTAAAATTTTTTCTTTGTGGTCATTTTGTGGAAGGAAGTAATATGTTGTCCGACTCTTCTCAGAAATCACACTCTCAAAATTTCAACAGGAACCCTTTCTGTGATGCACAATGCTTCTCTTGTAGTATCTACCACTGGAGTTTGTCAAGGATTTCTGTAATGCTCTCATGCTGACAAAATGATCCTGTGATGAAATGTGCCACTCTTTGTTGGATCTTCTTTATCTCTTTTATCAGTACTACCTGGTAAGCATCCCAGGCTTATTTATGAACAGTACTCAAGAATCAATTAAGCAAACACATTGTAAGCCATTTATTTTGTGGATGAGTTAAATTACCTTAAGATTCTTAACATTAAATGTCTAACAGTACTCCACCAAAATATTCAGTGTGTAAAAAACAAAGTGCAACAGCTGGAAGTCGAGTTACAAATCTTAGACAGCACTGTTATCTGTATTACAGAGCACTGGTGTAAAGAAAGTGAAATCTTATATATTAATTTACCCTCATATGTCCAAGCATGTTCTTATTGCAGAAACACAATGAAAGGTGGAGGATCATGTATTAATGTTATGAATGGCATTGAATTTAAAGTCAGAAATGATATTATCATGCTAAGTGTAGACAAAGACTTTGAAGTGTCAGCAATAGAGATAGTTGCTATAAATATGCCCAAGAAACTAACTATATTATGTGTATATCATTCTCCCAGTGGTAATTTAGAGATATTCTTTTCAAAACTTATATAAAGCCTAGGACTAGGATTGACTCTGAAACATAATATCCTTTTGTGTGGGGACTTTAACATAAATACAACTAAAACAGATGACACCAGTAACACATTTGTGAATCTCCTACATAGTTTTGGTATATCATCACTAGTCAACTGTGCAACAAGAATAACCACACATTCATCATCTACCATTGACCATGTAGCTACAGATGTAGGCAGAGAAAACTGTGATGTACTTGTCAAAAATCTGGGACTGTCTGACCAGCTATGTCAGATTATAAAAGTAAAAGCTTGTGTAAAAAAAGAATCAAAACTGCATGTATATAAAAGAGTCTACTCCCCATCAGCTTTGCAAGAGTTTTCTTTAAAGTTAGCATGTGAAAGTTGGGAAGGAGTATACATAGAAACTAAAGTGAATAGCAAGTTCTCCCATTTTATGTTTGAGTTTAAATTAAAATTTGAAGAAACATTCCCCAAAGCATTAATTCCCGTTGGAACATACACCAACAATAAATGGATTACTAAAGGAGTTAGAAAAAGTGCTCAAACTTGTAAATACCTAAACTCCATCAAAAAGGACAATAGTGATCTAATTTTTTTGCACTACTACAAAAACTACAAAAGGATCTATAGGAAGGTACTCCAAAGTGCAAAAAAATCAGCCAACGATAGGTTCATAAATTTAGCCAATAATAAAAGTAAAGCTACATGGGCTGTAGTGAAACAAGAAACAGGAACTGTGAAGCAGAGAGGTACAAACACACAAATCAGAACTTAGAAAGTAACCTGAAAGAATTAGCAAATTATGTGAATACCTACTTTAGCAGCATTGCAATGAACTTACAGAAAAATTGTTCAAAAGGTGCTAATCAACCAATACAGAAGCATACAGCAAACTCAATTGTATTGCTTCCAACTACTGAGGAGGAAGTATGCAATGTTGTAATGCAATTAAAGAACAAAAACTCAGCAGGTTTAGATGAAATCCCAATGTGTGAGCTGAAAAAAATGCATAAACGGTATCAAAGCTCCAATAACAGAAATCATAAATGAATACTTCAAAACTGGTTGCTTCCCTGACTATCTGAAGCATGCTAAAATTTTACCAGTTCACAAGAAAGGTGACATAGAAAACGTTGAGAACTACAGATCAATAGCCCTAATGTCATACTTTTCCAAAGTGATAGACACAATAACAAAAAACAGGCTTTTGAGCTATCTAAGTAAATTCAACCTCCTCTGCAATGACCAGTATGGTTTCAGGGCTGGTAGAGGTACAGAATCTGCAATAGCACAATTTACAAAAACAGTTTTAGAAGCACTAGATGAGAACAGCTATGTAACTGGCCTTTCCGTAGCCCTGTCTAAGGCATTTGATACAGTTGACCACCAGAAGCTGTCACATAAATTAGAGGCACTAGGAGTAAGGGGAGTGGTTCTCAAATGGTTTCGTTCACATCTAGAAAACAGAGTACAGTCAGTAGAGATCACACATGTCTCCAGTGGATCAAGTACATTGGGAAACATATATCTGATCCACAATATATCAATATTGGGGTCCCCCAAGGAAGTGTACTAGGCCCTGTATTATTTCTGGTGTTTATAAATGATTTCCTACAACATATCAGCCATGGAGAGAAGATACTGTTTGCAGATGACAGCAACATAGTAATCACCAGTAAGACACCAGCACAAATGTTGGAAAATTCTACTGAAGTGCTAAGGGATGTTCACAAATGGTCCCAGGAAAACAAAGTAGCTCTCAATGTAAAGAAAACAAATACAATATGCTTTAGAATGAACAGAAAACAGAGCCCCTTAAATTTAAAACTAGATAACATCTCCATAGATGATGTACCTACAACAAAATTCTTAGGGTTGCACATTGACAGCCAAATGAAGTGGAATGAACATGCTATGAAACTCTCAAAAAAGATATCCACAACATGGTATGCACTTGTATCCGCTTGCAGTAGTGAATATTTGAGGACTGTATACTTTAGTTATGTTCATTCGGTACTCAGTTATGGTATTATTTTCTGGGGAAACAGTGCTCAGAATTTACAAACAGTATTTAAAATGCAAAAGAGAGCAGTAAGAATTATAACAAAAAGCAGTAAGCAGGCCCACTGCAGAGAACTTTTCAAAATGTTAGAAATTATGACTGTTCTTGTGAATTTATATTCCAAACCATAGTGTACATCAAGAAAAATATAAAAAATTATAGCACAAATAGCAGTTTTCATAACTATAGTACAAGAACAAGTCACTGTCTTCACCTAGACAGAAAGAATAAACATAAGACTCAAAATAGCTTCTTGTATGAAGGTGTAAAACTGTACAATAAACTGCTAAAGAAAATAAAAGAAGCAGATAATGTGTACTACTTTAGGAAAAATCTTAAATTGTTTTTGCAGGAACACTGCTTTTACACTATAAGTGAATTCCTTAGTGCAAAATGATTGTAAATAGCTTTTGTTTTGATAAGGAGCAAAAATGATTGTAAATAACTTATATGTCACAATGTTTAACTACATGTAACAACAAACTGTATAAATATATGAATGTACGCAACTAACAACATCCATACATTTTAAATGTCCACAGATGGATAAATAAATTAATTAATTAACCTCAGTTGGCAATGTTGCTTTGACTACAATTCAGAAGGTTTGCTGGGCAGCCATAAGACATCCTCAATACAGTCCCATTCTCTTGCCATGAGAGTTCCATATTTCTAGAGCCCTGAAGGAAAACGTTTATGGCCATCAATTTGCTTTGGATGAAGAGGTGCACATCTGGGTACTATCACGGCTCCATAGGCAACCACAAACATTTTTCCATGAAGGCAATGACTGTCTTGCCTCACAGTGGGATAAATGTACCAACAATTATAGTGATTACTTTTGAAGTAATAAACAGTGTACTTACTTTTTTCTATCTATCTAGTTTTCATTTGACTGCCCCTTATATTATAGGGCTACATGTGCTGACCATGCTGCAGACATTCTAAAGTTTTCTATGGTTTTTGTTCCAGATTTAGTGTTACTATTATTTTTCTTTTCCTTATTACAATTTTTTTCCTACCTGTGGTTCAGATTTCTCTTCTCTTCGTGATTTGCTCTTGTAAGCTTGATTATAAAAATTCGAAAACAGGAAATAGAACATGACAGCATGCATTCCAATCCACCACACAAATGCCTTGGGATAGTTGCAGTCTATGAACAATAGCTGGAAGGCATGTACCATTATTGCTACAAACTGTACCTGCAAACATAAATATTTGTTTTGCGGCTTCAATTATTTATACACAACAAAGTAACAAGATGAAAAAAGACATCTTAACTTTCTAAGCAACTCAAAAGTCCTCTACGGAAAGAGCTACTGGTATATCTGGTAACAGTAAAACAAAATTAGAGCTAAATATCATTCTGTTTTGAGATAACAAAATACAAAGTGAAGGTAACTGTTATTTTGAAATGGGGGAAAAGCAAAACTTACACACACACACACACACACACACACACACACACACACACATGCACACTAGAGCTTATAAGACAGTTACATTCAACAACTGGCCACTTCACAATACTGCAAGTTGCGGGGATAAACACATCAATAAGTTAGTGTATGCTGACAGTTTTCACTGACTGGTGTCTTTTAGAATCACATTTTGAGAGACTTACATAAGCAAGGAAATTCTTAACCCATATAGCTTTGTCATAAGTATAACATGCTGTGTTAGTAATAATTATCTTCTAGGCATTTTTAAACAACAATATTATGAAAAGGAAAGTTGCTACTCACCATATGGCAAAGATGTTGAGTCGCAGATAGGCACAACAAAAAGACTGTCACAAATAATGCTTTCAGCCATTAAGGCCTTTGTGAACAGTACACACACACACACACACACACAAAGTCGTGAGTGTGCATGCATGAGTGTGTGTGTGTGTGTGTGTGTGTGTGTGTGTGTGTGTGTATGTGTGTGTGTGTGTGTGTGTGTGTATTGTTGACGGCCTTAATGGCCGAAAGGTGTGTAGTGACTTTCCTTTCTGTAATATTGTTACATTCCATCCAGGCATTTTAAATAGTTAGACAAGTTAACTGCAGTTCCACAGTGGATATATTCTTTAAATAAATTTGTTATAAACAATGCACTGTTTTCAAAATGAATAATAATATCTGTAACTAAGTTACCAAACGATAACTGACTGTACGTGCTCTTCATTGAACCTTACTTTGGTTTGAAAGGGGAGAATCATACTATCACAGATATTTTCATGACTTTCTCAATGATTTAAATATGCCCAATGGCTAGCAAAGCCCACTCTAAAAGCAAACCAGTGATGTTCCTTCTTGACAACTCTTTCTTGTATAAAAAAAAATATACTTTATTTAAACATTTTAGATGGCTCCATGAAGAAAATGGGATCTTTTATGAAAATGAACAGTTTCACTCAAACAAACAAAAATATATGGTATATAAAATCTAAATTTCACATGTTAATGTGATACTATAATAACATTTAATTAGCATGATGCAGATTTCCAATTATCATATTACTTTTAGATGTGCTTGGAAAGTTGCATGGTCAGCCTCTGTTTAGGCAACTTCAGCACTGGAATTGAAAGATTAAATGAGGCTGTTTGTAAGCCTTGTCCAACATCTTAACAATTATGCCTTTACATGTTTACAGATAATAGCTTTATTCTCAGAATGTAAAACAGTTTCCTCATTTTATTTGCTTTTACTGTGTTTGTTGATTTTTGTATTGTAGAGATTAAGTAGCTTTTATTGTTATTCACTGAATTGGCATCTCCTAACCACTGGCTTTGTTTAAGTTCTCAGTCAAGAATCTCATAACTGATGTGTTTATGAAAGATGGTGGTTTTTAACATTAGACAATAAAATTAGGAAAGAGAGAATGGTTCTTCACCCATAGAAAAATGAAAATCATCAAAATACAAAAACAGGAAATAATTATAGCTGGTATAAGAAAACTTTCCTTATTGAGAGAATAAGCATTGTAAACCAGTTTTAACTTACCATTTGGAAGGCAGTGAGGTATTTTTTCCACCAAAGGTATTTTTGATATTGTGGGCCCATTGCAGCCAACAAGTAATAAGTATACATAATAATGTGAACAAATGTGTTAACCAGTCCAAAGAAAGTGCTGTGGCCTCCTAGAATTGAAACATAAACAATAAAACGTGTCACTATCATATGGTATACTCCAAAATTTGTGAAGTGCAAGTCAAAATACTGGTAAGGTCTGCTTCACATACAAAGAGTTAATATGGGTAATTTGTAAATTAAATATAGGGTTAGGTGTTTTACAATAACTTTGTGCAGATTTTGGTCAATATTATCTTTTGGTATCCAATTTTATTAAAAAAAGAAAGTTACAATATTTCAGAGATGAAATTAAAAGAAAACTGCTGGCTGTGTACAGGAGAGCAATCTTACTAATTCTAAAAAAAACATTTTCACAACTGAAATTGCTGCTGGATTATCTATGTCAGATGATTTCTGTGATAGTTTTCTGAATACATAACATTTACAGCTGAAGTGGATATTTGAGGTTTTGATTGAACTGTCAAACAGTTTGGGAGAAAAAGCCCTGATTGCTGACTATATTTTCTTAATCATCTAGTCATACACGTCTTTTTAGTATTTTGGAATATGTTCTAACTGTCTCTTCACTGTACTGCTTCTCTTCATCTGAGAAGAATTGTCTTCAAAGACTGCCATAGCAGCATCTCCATTTGGAAGAATTTTACCATTTCCTTTATTGTCAGATTAAACTACCATGAGTTCAATTTCTACCTTCTTATTACACTTGCTGATAGCCATAAGGTCCTCATAGTTCAGTTTCTCACAATTAGAGTTCAGAAACTCACACACATTATCTTCAGTAAAATAAATGAAAACCAATTGAGGCACCATGCAATACCTCTTCAGTTTCACTGGTAATTTCACTGACCAGTTTATAATTTGGATATGATTAAGCAACAGCCAATGTGTTTCTGTGCATACCCATCACAAATTTTAGAGTGAAATAATTTAACTGTACTAGTTACCATCCTAATGTCAAACTACCACCAATGTGTCCTGATGGTACACTCACCAGCTGAACCAAATGCTACAGCAAGCTCAGAAAAATTCCAACATTGTGACAATAGTACCCTGATCTATGGGTTGTGGTATACGTCTGGTCTAAGAAGACAATAATGGAAGGTTGATGGCTGTAAATATTATCAACAAGGAGGAGAATTTTGAAAGGAATTATTTATTTATCAGAAAATTTCTTCAACTCATTTGTAGTTCATTATTAAAGTATTTAATGGAAATTAAAGATATCATGCCAATTTTTTACCTTTACTGGAGATGCAACCTGTTTCTATTAAATCTCTTGAGTACTCTCAACTTTTCTGAATGATAGACCAAATGAGGTTTTAATTTACAACCACCTGAAGTGTTTTCTATGAAAACACAAGTGCATTGATCATTAGCAGTCTTAAAAAGGCTTTAGTTTAGAAATGGGTATATGTATGGTAAGGCATTCATTTCCAGAGCAAAAATTGAACCTGTTTCATTCAGATGTGTATCCTTTCTGTCACAATGTATTTCAATCTTACTTTAATCTATTTGGTTCCAAGTTATTCTCTTGGACTTGCTAACTCATTAGTTTCATATTATGGAAGCCAAACTCTTGCCTGAAACAAAGAAACCTACTTCTTAGCTACAGCTTGAATTACAGCTCCAAAAAGAGGCATCACCAGCAGTTGCTGTGAAGAATCTATTGACTTATCTTTGTTACCATTTGTTCTTAGTGAAATTTAGTCACTCTCATTTCAGTGAAGTAGATTTGACATTGAGCTTTTTTCAATTTATTCGGCATTGTCACTAAAAGTTCTCACTGTAGATCCCATAAGTCCCATAGCACACGGACTCTCTATGCTCACCTTACTCACAGTGATTCAAAACATGTAACCATTTTTTAAGATGACTTCCATACATTACTTGACATCAAAACATTCACATGCTATTCTTTCTTGTGTAATTTTGAAAACAGACCCTCTCGCATGCACATGAAAGCCACATAGCAATGATTTGACGACAATGATAAACAAGCTCATAAAAATGTACAAATATACAGTATTACTGAAACATACAGGCAAATTAAAAATGTGTGCTGGATCAGAACTTGAACCTGGGTCCTTTGTTTTCTATGGGCAAGTGATCTATCAACAGAACTATCCAAGTATGACTCATGACCTGACCTCACAGCTTTACTTCCACCAGTACTTTATCTCCTATCTTCCACACTTCACAGAAGTTCTCCTGCATACATTGCAGGCCTTGCAGTCTTGTAAGAAAGAATATTGCAGAAACATGGCTTAGCCACAGCCTGGGGGACTTTTTTCCAGAATTAATTGTCATTCTGCAGTGGAACACACACTAATTTGAAACTTCCTGGCAGATTAAAACCCTGTGCCAGACTGGGACTTCAACATGGGACCTTTACCTTTCATGGCCAAATGTTCTGCTGACTAATCTGTCCAAATATGACTTATTTTTAGAAATATAATGTAAAAGGGTACATAAAAAAATCTACTGACTAAGTGGTGGCAAGAGAACACACATATAAATGTACTGAAACTTGCAAGTTTTCAGAGTGAGTGGCTCCTTCTTCTGGCAGAAGGATTGCAGGGGAAGGAAGATTGGTGAAGGAAAGGGACAACTGTGGTTTAGGAAGTGTTTGAAAAAGTTGCCCAGAGCAACACTTCAGGGGAGACTTATTGGACAAGATGAGGATGGTTTCCTTCTCATCCTGTCCTGTAAGTCTCCCCTGACCGCAGTTCTGGCTGACTTTTTCAAACTTTCCTTATTTCCTAAGCCTCACCAGCACTTTTCTTTCAGCCATCTTCCTTCCCTTTCAAACCTTATACCACAGAAGGAGCCACTGGCTATGCAAATTTTAATGTGTTTATATGTGTGTTCTCCTGCCAACCCTTGGTGAGTAGATTTTTTATCTGTTATACTACATTATATTTTCAAATATGACTCATGACACACCCTCACAGCTTTACTTCCACCAGCACATCATCTCCTATGCAGGAAAATTTTTGTATTGTTTGGTAGGTAGGAGAAGAGTTACTGGTGGAAGTGAAACTGGGAGACTAGGTCATGACTTGTAATTGGATAGCTCAGTTGGTAGAGCACATGCCAGTGAAAGCTGTATGTCCCAGGTCTGAGTTCTTATTTGGCTCCCTTGTTTTAATCTATCAGGAAGTTTCAAATTAGTGGGCATTCTGCTGCAGAATGAAAATTCATTTTGCATACAGTATTATTTTTTGACTTATTGGCAACTAATGAGGCATGTGTTATACTCAGCACACACTTTACACATGAATAATAAAACAGTGAAAATGCAGATAACAGAAGTACATACACCAGGGTTTTATTGCATTTCATTTTCTCATGCTTATTTACCTGGTGTAAATTTAACTCCAAACCAAACACTCATAGGCATTACTCCATGGTGAATTACATGCAGTGTTGACACATGACTGTTCTTTTTCCGAAGCACAAAAAAGAACTGAAAGAAAAAAGACAAAACAAGTTATTTAAAATTTATTATTCAAGTAACATTACAAAGTCAAGAAATATTGTTGTTTAAATGTAAGACTGAAAATTACACAATGGAAAATAAATAAGAAACTTACTGTATCAAAAAATTCTGTGAACTTGGAGAAATAATACCACCAACATGCGTGGACCATCTGCAAGTAAATTCATATTATGGTAAGTTTTCAAATACAAAAGACTGTCTTACAAGTGCCAAACATTTCAAGGGACCTTTTGTACTGATTTGATTCTTATGAACTATGTTTTATACTACATTATACTGTGTTTTATACAACATATTGAGTTACATTAAATCTTTTTTTTTTAAGCAATGTTAGTAACATGACAAATAAGCCATGAATTGCATATCAATTATAGAATATGAAATGCTAACATATTGGAACATTTGCAACTAACAAAAAGCCAAGGTTCCAATGGTAAAGGAATTATGCTTTATTTATCAAACTATATGCACAAATGACAGCAATATGGAGTTCTTGGAACATAAAATCACAGTAGCAATTGATCTCATGGTCTGTTGAAACTGGTGGTTTCATCCATTTTACACCAACTCAACAGCAAAAACATCAGTGCTGGCTAATTATGCATGTCTGCCTTATGTAATCAACCATACTGGCTCTAAATAATAGTGGCAACACAAACTTAAAAAATGTTATAAATAAAATTACTGTTTATTGATCAATTAGTGCTTTCATAAATAATTTGTAACTCATACTGAAAATATTCTACTCTTTGGTTTATTTATGAGATTAATTTAATCCAAGATAACAGATTAGTGTTCCACTCATTTCAACAGACCATTCCTATAGCCACTGTGAGCTGTTCATGTGAAGTAAATAAAATAACAATGGAGGAGAAAGTAAGAGCTAAAATGCATTAATTCAAACCCACTCTACAAAGAAATAGCTTCTTTCCTGAATCGTTATCATACAAGCATTCCATGAAGACAATAATCACAGATGAATTAGAATTATTAATAGTTTTTTTCCTACACATGCAACATAATTTCAAGCTGCTGAACTTCAAAGCAGTCTCATTTCAATAATTTGCACCATTTCACAGTTACCAAGAATTATGCGTGTCAGACATCCAGCAACATATTTCATCATTTTCTTCTTATTTTCTGTATGGTCTCTAGGCTACAGATATAGGATTTTCTCATATTTGCTGCATGTTTATGTATTGTGCATTCCAGTGCAAACCTGCAGATAGTTTTTCTGTGATCATTGTTGAAAGCTAGCAACAGCTGTCCAGCTCTCCTCTTTTTATGTGCCCAACTTGCTTGGTGTTTTGCACAATACATCTGGCCACAATCTGTTTAAGGTAAATAGTTGTCTAACTATGACCTAACTTTTGTTATGTTTCTTATACATTAATTGCATTTGCAGTTTCTGAGCATTATACAGAGACTCTTTCTTTCTGTAGTTGCTTAGTGTGGTTTAGTTAAATGTGGATTCTTCTTTTTTTTTTCAGGACCCCAACCACTTTGCAACTTATCATATACATTATGTGATCGAAAGTATCCAGACATTCCCAAAAACATACGTTTTTCATATTAGGTGCAATGTGCTGCCACCTACTGCCAGGTACTCCACATCAGCGAACTCAGTAGTCATTAGACATCATGAGACAGCAGACTGGGGCACTCTGCAGAACTCACAGGCTTCAAACATGGTCAGGTGATTGGGTATCACTTGTGTCATACATCTGTAAGCGAGATTCCACACTCCTAAACATCCCTAGGTCCACTCTTTCCAAAATGATAGTGAAGTGGAAACGTGAAGGGACACATACAGCACAAAAGTGTACAGGCCTACCTTGTCTGTTGACTGACAGAGACTGCTGACAGTTGAAGATGGTCATAATGTGTAATAGGCAGACATCTACCCAGATGATCACACATGAACTCCAAACTGCATCGGGATCTATGGCAAGTACTATGACAGGCAGGAGGTGAGAAAACTTGGATTTCATGGTTGAGCGGCTGCTTATAAGCCACACATCATGCCAGAAAATGCCAAATAGTGCCTTGCTTGGTGTAAGGAGTGTAAACATTGGATGATTGAACAGTGGAAAAATGTTGTGTGGAGTGACGAACCACAGTACACAATGTGGTGATCCAATGGCAGGGTGTGGGTATAGCGAATGCCTGGTGAATGTCATCTGCAAGCGTGTGTAGTGTCAAGAGTAAAATTTGGTGGCTGTGGTGTTATGATGTGGTCATGTTTTTCATGGAGGGGCTTGAACCTCTCGTTGTTTTGTGTGGCATTATCACAGTACAGGCCTACATTGATGTTTTAAGCACCTTCTTGCTTCCCACTGCTGAAGAGCAATTCGGGGATTGTGATTGCACCTTTCAACATGATCGAGCACCTGTTCATAATGCATGGCCTGTGGTGGTGTGGTTACATGACAATAACATCCCTGTAATGGATTGGCAGGCACAGTGTCCTGACCTGAATCCTACAGAACACCTTTGGGATGTTTTGGAACGCTGACTTCATGCCAGGCCTCACTGACCAAAATTGATAACTCTCCTCAGTGCAGCACTCCATGAAGAATGGTCTGCCACTCCCCAAGAAACTTTCCGGCACCTGGTTGAACGTATGGCTGTAAGAGTGGAAGCTGTCATCAAGGCTAAGAGTGGGTCAACACAATATTGAATTCCAGCATTACTGATGGAGGCCGCCTTGAACTTGTAAGTCATTTTCAGCCAGGTATCCAGATACTTTTGATCATATAATGTACATCCAATGCTACACATATTAGTACAGTTATTTACAGTCTTTGACTGATCTTGTATGTTCACTTCTTGGAAAACGTACTCGTTATTTTCCCATATGTTGTGCCTGCTTTTGGCTTCATATTTCATATTAATTTAATTTTTGGTATATTCATTTATAGACTTAATTTCATTGCTTCCAGGCATAATTAATGGAATGCATCTTTAATTTCTGTCTTACTCTGAACTAATATGATTATTTCATCAATGAGCTATATATTCCTACCTGATATCCTAACTCATTTTGCTTCTCAGTATCTGTTTTTAAACATATCTTTTATCACCAATGTAAATAATTTTGCATCTATTACATCCTACCAGCTAATATTACAGTTGATTTTTACCAATTTGATGTCTTAATATATGCTTCATTTTATGTTGTTTTTCCTAATCTCTGTGTAAAGTTAATGAACTGCACATTCCTTCCTATCACTTTCATCATTGTTATTACTGCCAAAAATACTACTGTGTGGAAGTAATTTCAGAGTGCCCTGCACATTCCACTGTTGTAATCTATAACTTTCTGGATAAGTATGCCTGAATATGGATGTGCTCTACTGTCCTGGAGTCCATTCTAAAGTCTGTGTCTTCACTTGTTTGACACAACTCAAATTTTTATCCTAACTATACTGTGAGTGTTCTCACAAAGAGTTTATAAAATTGTAATATCAGTCTTATTGTCAGTTTTTCAGCAATACTTGGATCTTCTATGTTGTATATCAACATAGGTGTTGTAGGGTCCCAACTCTTGCGAAACTTCTTTTTATTCTAAAAATATACTGAGCAATAAGTTCAGCTATTTTATTAATGATTACTTTCCTTCTTTTTAAATAACTGGCAGTTCTTATTTTTTTAGTCAGCTCATTGCTTGTATAGTTCCTCATATTGAATGCTTGGTATTTCTCTGACAATGTATTGCAGATTCTATTACAGTAACCATTATCTTTTTAAGTTGCTTTTTTATTTATTTATTTGGCAATCTTGTGTTCCAGTTTGTGAATATATCACAGCACATGGAACAGGTCAGTCCAGTTTCGATTCTCAAAAGCCAATGTAGACTTGTTATTCATATATATATATATATATACACACACACACACACACACATATATATATATATATATATATATTATATGTTGTTGTGGTCTTCAGTCCTGAGACTGGTTTGATGCAGCTCTCCATACTACTCTATCCTGTGCAAGCTTCTTCATCTCCCAGTATCTACTGCAACCTACATCCTTCTGAATCTGCTTAGTGTATTCATCTCTTGGTCTCCCTCTACGATTTTTACCCTCCACACTGCCCTCCAATGCTAAATTTGTGATCCCTTGATGCCTCAAAACATGTCCTACCAACCAATCCCTTCTTCTAGTCAAGTTGTGCCACAAACTTCTCTTCTCCCCAATCCTATTCAATACCTCCTCATTAGTTACGTGATCTACCCATCTAATCTTCAGCATTCTTCTGTAGCACCACATTTCGAAAGCTTCTATTCTCTTCTTGTCCAAACTAGTTATCGTCCATGTTTCACTTCCATACATGGCTACACTCCATACAAATACTTTCAGAAACGACTTCCTGACACTTAAATCTATACTCGATGTTAACAAATTCCTTTTCTTGAGAAATGCTTTCCTTGCCATATATATATATCCTACAACCCAAAGCATTACATTGACTGTTTATCAATGTGTTCATTTCCCTGTTATACCTGACTCCTTGTTTGAAGATTTTATGTCGCTATTTGAGTGCCTCAGATTTGCTGCTTTAGCTCTTTCCTTGATGTCTTGTTAGATTACACATATTATGATGTTTCTTTAACCATTGTTAATATTTTCTTCTTTCTAATACTGGTAATACCTTAACTTTCTTAGTGGTGTTGTCTTCCTCTCCAATACTTTTTCACTGAACTCTGGGTTCTGTTCTTCCAACAGGCTTTGACCCATTCTTTACATATTGTATTTGATCAAAAAGTGCACCAGAGTTGAAGCAAGTTGCAACAGAGCCAGCCACAGGCAGGTTACATGTTGCAAAGCAAAACATGGCCAACAGGCATTGTGAAGCAGAGCCAGCTGGGAGCGATACAGCAACAGCTGACACTGCAATATGCTAGCAGAAGGAAGGAGCCTTTCATCACTTGCCACTACAGAAATGTTTAGAGTATGTGCCTTAAGCCCTAAATGAACATAGTCATGTACTAAAATATTCTTGTCTTAGTATCACAGCCTACACCATGAGCCTGTGACACCTGGAGTGACATCCTGGAATGCAGTACAGGATCTGCTGCTCAACCATGAGACAGAACAGCCTGCACTGACTCATGAGTGAGCCACCACCAGAGCAGAGAGCAACCCCATTGGTGAAGGGAGGTCATGGCCATCTCCACAGTATTGTCAAATGTGCCACCATGCAGTCATCACAGTTGCAGCCAGAGATGTCACTGATAGTGGCATTTGAGTGATTCCACACGCAGCCCCGCTCTTTGCGCTATCAGAAATGCCAGACATCTATTGCTTTGCATGAGAGGCAACTGGACACCTCCACTAAGCTGTTCCTGATACAACTGAGGACTAGAATAAAGAAGTTAATTAAACAAATCTACTGTCATCCTGACATCCAATTTCACTGCCCATGTGTGACCATCAAAGGGTCATCTAACACTCATGTCACATCACTGACATCGTCTTCTTAGAGCAACATCTGAACCTACAGCCTACAGTATGGTGAGTGCAAAAAATTTATCATATTTTGGTCATGGAGAAAAGATTTGTTGGTTGTGCATTTTGTAAATTGGATTTTATTATGAGTAGAGAGCCAGTGGATTTCTCTAGTTTTAGAGGTAATGGAAGTCAAGTGGTGGGCTTAGGCATCAGAAACCACTGATGGCCTTGCAAAAAATGTTTTGAAGCTGTTAAAATTTTAGCTACTTAATTGTCCATTCCTACATCCGTATGAATGTAGTACTATTTATCCAGGGTCATCTGGCAACACTATGACAGTTAAGCCTCATTACAAGATGCATCTAAGGTGTACACCTGTGTGGCCGCGCACCAAGCACACAAGTTTGGGACTGCAGACTGGTTCTGGTAGGCCTGTTACATTGCATGATTTATACAGGATATACCTACCACGAATCAGCACATGTGCACTAGATAGCAGTAACACATGGAACTCGAAGGAGACTGTTTTATTTTAAAGTTTTTCATACAGACTAAAAAAAATTGTAAAATAAATTATTAAATTATATACTTAAAGAGGAAGCTGATCGCCATATTACAGAAAGATGCATGTTAAATGGAAAATACACTTACTTTTCTTTACACCATATTCACAGCCCACTTGGTATGCAAAGTTTTTCTGAACTGACACTTCGATGCAACAATGAGCAAATGCAGCATTGCTCTGTGGAAGAGTCAATACAGGCAGGAGAATTGTCTTGGCCAATAATGCCAGCTCTCTGAAACCAATCCTACCAAGTGACACTTCACTCTTCTTTCAAGTTATGGAACTGGTACAAGTGAACAAGTCTTTTATCTCTGAAGGTGGGGTTGAACAAATTTCAGCCATACATACTAAAGGAAACCCATCCTATTTAAGTCAGTATACAAATACATTTCTGGGTATATTTATTTGGCTGCTGTCATGCATGACAGAATTTAAAAAAAAGAATTCTGCCACGTATGATAATCGCACAGCTATACTATGACACTGAGTACTTTAAGTACCCTACTGTACTTTCAATGTACTTAGCACAAAGTGCTTTTTAGATCATCATGTCTGGCAGACTCTCAAGAGACAGAAACATAGGCAGAAAATGAGAATCTGGTGCATCAGAAAGAAACAGAAAGGCTGAGATGATTATATCGAACCGAGCTATGAGTTCGAGTAAGATGAAATTTCTTAAGAAAACTTCAGGTGTAACTGCTCCCGAGGCCTCCAATGAAGCTCTTATTCAAGTGTCTTTATCCCAGAGGATCTCATGGATAAATTAGGCACTGGACGCTATTTTTCAAAAACTGATTTGTGCGACGCATATCTTCAAATACTGCTTGATGAAGAATCTCAAAAAGTGTGTGTAGTGAATGCTCATTTGGACTTGTTTAAATATTTGTGTTTGCCTTTCAGCAGTGCTTCTGCACCTGCCATTTTTCAATGGTATTTGGAACAGCTGACTGCACAAGTGTCAAACTGTTCAAACTATTTGAATGACATTGTCATAGCAGGTCGTACACCTGAAGAACATACTGCAAATTTATGTGCTTTCTTTAATGTGTTGTCTGAAACTGGACTGGAAAAGTGTGATTTTTTTTAAACCTGAGTTGCAGTATCTTGGTCATGTCATAAACAGTCAAGGTGTGCATCCTCTTCAGCCACATTTGTTAGCCATATGACACTTGCCAGTTCCTCCCAGTGTCACAGAATTGCAAACTGTTTTAGGGAAAATGAACTATTATATTCAGTTCATAGCAAATGCTGCACAAATTGCAGCTCCAATTCCTTCCATCACAAGAATGTCCCCTTTGTTTGGATGAATGAGTGCCACATAGCTTTTCAGAAATTTAAAGATGTATTGTTCCATGATCGATGCTTAGTTCACTTTGATACTGCAAAACCAGGTGTATTGCAAGTTGATGCTTCCTCTTACAGAAACCGTGTAGTGCTTTTGCATAGAACTGGTGATAAAGACAGACATATTGCTTTCACATCAAAAGCGTTGTCCAAAGTGCAGTGTAAATATTCACAAATTGAAAAAGAGTCATTGGCTATTGTGTATGTTGTCACCAAATTTCACCACTATTTCTATGGCAGAAAATTCTGCTAAGTAACAGATCACAAGCCTTTGCAGTCATTGTTCCATCCGATGAAACCGGTTCCTGTACAAACTGCAGAAAAATTGCAAAGGAGGACTTTGTTGTTGTCTCAACACCAGCTCAACATGGTAATGTAGACTCACTTTCACATCTTCCGATTGGCCCTGATACAGACTTTGACACTTCTGCTGCATCTTTTTGTCACATCAATTATCAGGATTCTGAATTGCTTCAGTATTTTCGCTGAACCATAAGAAAATTGCACAGGCCACAGTCCTTGCACTGTATAAAGAACTCTGTAGTGTGCTGATACTTTGCATATCAGCATGGCCTTGCTGTACAGAAAGGTGTGATTCTTGTACAAAATGTCACTTATGTTTATTCCTGTAGAAAGTCACAAAGGGGAAGAACTAGCCACCACAATTTCAAATTTTTTAAACAAATGTAACATTGCTATAAGAAATTTGAGAGGCCAATCTTATGATAATGTGCCAAATATGTCTGGATATTACAGTGGTCTACAGGTGCATATTATGAAAATAAATCACCTCTTACACTACCTACCATGTTCAGCACACTCATTGAATTTGGTTGGAGTGCACGCTGGAGAGAGCTGCTTTGGAGCTATCTCATTCTTCAGCTTTGTACAACTTTTTTGCAGCATCAACTCATCACTGACAGTTATGGTCAAACATCTTGAAAAAGATGATAAAGATAACCATTATTTGTCATCAGTTCTGGAAAGAGTCTCCAACACCAGGTTGTGTGTAAGAGGCAATGTGACTAAGGCTTTGTAAAAAGGTTACAATGTTTTCCAGAAAGCTTTGCAGTGTACTGATGATGAGACTCAGACATCACAAGTGATTCATGAGGCCAGATGTCGATTAAAGGATTTGGGGGGGGGGGGGGGGGGGGAATGCCTTAATGGCTGTTTTCTGGGCTGCCACACTACATAAAATCAGTGTTGTCGGTATCTCTCTACAAAAAACAACTATTTAACTTGGAATGGCAGTTATCCTTTTAAAATCACTTTTATATTTTTTACTTTCATAGCAAGAATTATTTGATGATTATAAGGTGAAGGCAAGTGAGAAAGCTGATATCCAACACAGTGATGAAAATGAGAAAGTGTGAAGAAGGAAAAGGCATCAAAATGATGGAGCTGCAGAAGACATTGCATACAGAGGAAAGGAGAAGTTAAAAACTGAAACTTATTTGTGTGTACTACATATGCTGTGTACAGTATTGTCACAGTGACTAGAAGCTTAGGGAAATTAATTCTCTGTTTGAATTTCTAACAGATTTCTTGACAAAGTCCACTCATTAAATTACAGAGGCTTGTACAAAGCTTATTGAACATTATTCTGAGGATACCAAGCCTGAATTTATAGACAAGATTGTGCAGTTCAAATACTTCATCTTACAATTAGAGAATGCCAGAAAAGATAAAACTGTACCTGCTGAGGAATCATATAAACTGATTTTTGGTAATATGGCACAATCAATTTTCTCAAATGTAAGGACAGCATTGCAAATGTTTGGAAGTCTGGTGATTACAAATACCATGGGTGAACATAACTTTTTATAATCAGAATCTGTCTTCATTCATTAGTGTGTTGGAACTGTTTAAGTTCATTGGTGATAATGGAGGCTGAAAATGACATATTGCAAAATGTCAGCTTTCAAGATGTTTGAAGTGATTTTGCATCTAAAAAATTTAGAAGAGTTAATATTTAAACTTTTGTTACTTTAAAATACAGTTTAGTAAAAATATGCATATATATTCATTTGTTTCAATTTTTATTGAATAGGTTGATGGTATATCTCTATAGTGCATAAAACAGTTTAATTATGAATAAAACTGAGTTGTGGTAGAAAAAAATATATTTTATGGAGTTAGAAAATGGTAAAGGGACCTCAAGACATGCATTGCCTAGGAACCTCGACATGGTTAATCTGACCCTTCTGGCAATAATTTTTAATGTGAAAAATACCAAGTTGTATTATATCTTGGAGTTCGCACTTAACTGTGGATCCCATTATAACTGGCTGGATAAAAACCTTTGAGTTGAAGACAGCTTTACCTTATCCATAACCCAAATTCTATGCTGACAGTCTGTTGATTTCATTCAATAAAAAGTAAGTTCTGTAATCAGGCCCGGAGCACTGAAAAAGGCCAAGCTGCGGCTGTGTGATCCTTTGCAACACCATATGGTACGGAGGGCATGGAGTTTGCACATGGCTGTTGCAGTCATTGTTTGCTTTCCAAACCTTCGAGCTGTTACTTCTCATTCAAGTATCTCCTCAATTGCCACCATGAGGCTGAGTGGACCCCATTCCATCGCCACAGAAAAATTCCTACCAGTACAGACTGAACCCAGATCTTGTGCATAGCAGTCAGCCATGTCAACTGCTCAGCTGTGGAGACAAATGATTCAATAATTCTTTTAAATTTTCCTTCATTTTGCACAGGAGAGTTATGTCACATATGTATCCAAGAATTTGTTTCTGTTAATTTTGCACTTTTAGTGCCCTTTTTAAATTTTGTTTTGCTTCCTTTACTACTTCTTGGAGATACAAACTTAATGCTAGAGGAAATTAACTGTGAGTCTGCCTTATGTTGTTTGTAATATGAACTTGTCCATTTTTATATTCCACATCTATTGCACCCACTTTATTTTTGAAGATATTTTGGTTGATTGTATCTCTCCTCCTGTACTTTATTACAATTCATGATTTCAGATATCTTACATTGTTGACGGCTTTCTCTAGATCACTATAATGGTACACTGTTTTTTTTCCCTTATTCTTCTTCCATGGCTATGAAAAAAGCTACAGTTATGTCTCTGGTATCATTAATTCTCCTAAAGCTAAAATGATCTTCATAATATATGTCTTTAATTTTTCTTACTATCCTCCTGTATGTTATTCCATTTGGTGATTTACTAACGTGAGATGTCAATAGTTTTTACATTTACCTGTTCATCTGTTGGTCTGCTCATTCCTTCTATAGTGTAGCATTTTTTGTAAGTCTGAGGGTAGATCCCATCTTTCACAGATTTTAGACTTGAGGTTCAAGAATCTTTAAGTTACGACACTTCACACTGATTTTACTATCTCTGAAGGTATCTCATCAGCTCCAGCCGACTTATCAGCTCAAATAATTTAGTGTTCTTTCAACAATAATCACACTACTGGACCACCTATTTCTTCCACATCAAACTCCTTTTCTTAAATTGTTACGCTCCAAAGCAGCTCTCCTCCATCACACATACATTAATTGTCCTCATGTGATCAGTTGTTGTAAATAATCTACTGCAGCTCAAAAAGAGCAATTATGTAATAATTAGAATATCAGAAGAAAAAATGCTATTCATTACTCCACATTAAGGCTGTTTGTAGCACAAAAAGAGGGGCACAATGCTGCGTTCAAAATTTTGGTCACTTATCCAGTGATACAAAATGTCTGCCAGACTGCAAAGTTAAATTTGAAAACTTACTGAAAAAGTTTCTTCTTGACAACTTCTCCTCTTCCACCGAAGAATTTGAATTTCTATTATGTGTAAAAGGTGGTGGGTAGGAATTACTAACTCACAGCAGTACTAAAAAAATTGTAAATGGTCAGTATGTAGCCATATTTACATGTGCATGTGAAACGTGAATGTAGAATGACTGATTCCACATCATTATGATTAATCCCACAAACAATCCATGGAACATGAACTAATTACCAGTAAATAATTAACTAACACTCTTCCTTTTACACTTAACAGTTCTTTCCCATTATCACCTAATACGTTCTCATGAAAGCAATCTACACTGGTATCTTCCCACATCATTATTTGAATTGCTGATCATTTATTTCACTGAAAATCTTGAGTATTTCCAAATGTACCATTGGGTTTCTTTCTTGTACCTTTACTCTACCTGTGGAGACATTTTTAGCCTTAACTATTTCATTGTTTATGAAATTTCACTTCATTTCTACTGAATATTTCTCAACACTTCTGCCCAGATCAATGATAATTGTTCTGAAAAATATCCACTTTCTCTCAGTTTTGTGTTAAATGACCGCAAATTAAAGGGCTGCTGCCTAATATGTCAGAAGGGAAAAAAATATTTTCATCTGCAAATTATGTGATTTTTCTATTAATGGTGTTCCTGTGTATATGAAAAGTCACCCTGCATAAAATGATGAAACTTAATGTTTGATAGTACGCAATTTCTGGAAAAAATTGTCAGTATATTAAAGCAGTGGAAAATCAAGATGTTTCATACTAACGTTAAAAAACATTCATCATTTAATAGTTTACATCATTTACCTCATTTCTTCCATAGCAACTAAGATTACACACAGTGAATAAAAAAAACATTCATACAGTTACCATTAACAGTTACACAGAATGCTTGTTTGATAATATGCTAAGATTCACATTTGCACATCAGTATTCCTCACAAAAGAAAAAATTAAATATTCCTTAAATTTCAGAAATTTTGTAGCTTTACATTTACTGCAAAAATGAAAATAGGTAAAACTTTTGTCATATGGCTTAAAAATTACAAGAAATCCACATTCTGTGTTTATTATCTGATAACCTGTAAGAGAACTCACAGTTAAACTTGCCATAATAATACTCTATACATTCCACATACTCACATGTGCTGGCACATTAAAGGGATTGTAGCTGTCATGACTAAAATGAAACAGAGGCTTCATTATCTTCCCCAGTGAAAGATTAAGTATTTTAATGTGATAATGACATTTTATGAACACATTTATTAAATTATAGATGATATTGCACCACATCTGTACCCCACAAAGCTTTTCATTAAGCATTATGCACTGCAAGATTGCCCATTTGCTGCTTTCTGACAATGTGCATGCAATGCTTGTAACAATCACATAACATGTATGTTGTGTGAAACTCTATACACATATGAGGGATAGTCATAAAGTTTTAATTATCACCTTTTGGGAGGGGGGGAGGGGGGAGGGGGATGAAATAAAGTTACATAATTAATTTTTATAACAATAATGGAAATTCCTGGATGGAGCATTATGTAAAATGACATAAAGGCAACTACTCACCTATAGTTGATCGATGTGTGGAGCGTGGTAACACATAACAGAAAACAGCATTCACACTAGCTTTTGAGCACTAGCTCTTTTTCCAGCAATAGTACACACTCTCATGTACACAACCACACAGACACTCAAACCGACTCTCCCATGGCCACAGGAGTGTGTGTTTGGCTTTCTGTTTGGTTGTGTGTGTGAATGTGTGCACTATTACTGGAAAAGAGCTAGTCCTTGGAAGCTAGTTTAAATATTGTTTTCTGTCATGTGTTACTGTGCTCCATGCATCAATCTGTTATAGGCAAATGGTTGTCTTTCCCTTATTTTAAATAATTGATTTTTTGTTTGTTTACAGGTATGCGTCCACAGTCCCAGTGCAGACTGAAATCTCCACACCACAGTACTGTTGCACACTGCTAGAGGAACCAATACAAATTGGCACAGGCTATTGATAAAGTAAGTGGAGTATCTTGCAGTAAATAGTTTTTAGCAGTGGTGGAAATGTCACAACTATGTCAGGCGATAGCCATCATGGTTGATCTGACACAGTTGTAGTAGTTTAATTGATGCTGGGAACAAATCACTGCATGTTACTCCATTTTGTCAATGGGCTGCACTATTTTGTTTTGCCAACTAGGGCATGGAACAGTACTGAGGCATGAGGACTTTGATTATACCAGGTCTGCAGACATGTATTTGTAAAACAATCAAAACATTAATTATATAACTTTATTTTTGTTTTGAAGTGATGATTAAATGATAGGAAATGTTAAGTATAACAATAAACACAGAAATGAATGACATTTGATGTAATTTCATGCAGTAATACAAGCCAAATGTGAATGCTAATTTTAATAGTAATGAATAACTAGAAAAAAGTCTACAGCCCACTATAGTTTTTTAGAAAGGTTTAAGTATGCAATCGCTTAAATAATTCATAATTTCTCAAATAATTATATGTATTCATGAAAGCCAATGAGTAATATATATTTAGCCTCTTTATTACTGCAATTGCTTGAAATACTCTCTGATTATTGATAAACATTGATTAGTGGGCAGCATATTTTTTCCCAGAATGAATGTAGGAAGCTCCTTTCATGACACAATGAACTCACCCTTAATGTCTTGGGATTATTTGAATAGTCGACAGGTTGACAACGGAAATTATACAGGCCTGTTAACCAACCTGACATGCTTATCTGCAAAACAAGTACCATTATATACTTGGATGGAATCTAAATATAAGCAGACACAACAAGCACTTCACTTTACTCCTTATTTCTTTCCAAAGGATGAACTCTGGAAATGTTTCTGTAGAAATATGGCTGATACATTCAGCAGCACTTTTCATGTTAAAATTTTAGTTAATTTAGAAATTGAAAATTCAAAGCATTAGAGAGAATTAAGATACATAAAAGACCATGCTCTAGGGGTGATAAATTAGCTCAATTCTTTTGACAGGTGTAAGCATGAAAACTGAAATTTGAACTTTTCCTTTTTATACAGGAAAGGCAGTTGATATGAACCAAAGGTCACGATAAACACAGTGACATTTGTCCAATAATAAATGAACACAGTAAAGAAATAGTGTGTAGAGAAACCTACACAGAAAATATGAAGGAGGCAACTGTCTGTTCAAGAGGTGACAATCACAAACAGGAAAAGCTTAGAATAACACAAAATGGGAACTATGAAAAAAAGAGGTAAAGGGGAAAAGTGAAAACAAAAATAAAGCAATTGTGGCTGAAGAAGCAAGTAATTGATTTAGGAAATAAGAAGGTCACAAAAACAGTGAGAAGTGATGTAAATGTAGGACAAAATGAATACAAACATGTGATACACAAGGTGTCAAAAAAGAAAAATGAGGAGAAAAGGAAAAAACACAGCAGCTAGAAGACAACTTTGCCATAGGAGGCAAGTCAGGATTTATGTAACAGAAATTTGAGGAAGAAAGAGGAGTTGAGGATCCTAATATTAGCTAAGAGGTATTACAGAAAATGGTATGGTATTTCTTTATAGAATTCATATACTTTTCCTTACTTTGTTTATGTCTTACATTTATGAAGGATGAAATTATAGTTCCAAAAACTGAATGTTTAACACTCTCTATATATGTATCTACATAGAATTTAACTTATGATAAGCATGGCTCCTTTATCTATCTTTATTCATTTTAGTTATTCTACCATTTTCTGGTTACACTTTGGTAAAGCAATGATTATAACACTCTTCTTTCACCATGTTAGATATGAATATCAACTACATTAACAAAACTGGACAGCAAACTACAAATTCATTACTACAACCACATAAACATGCATCTTTTGCAAACATATACTTATGAGTATTTTGATAAAGCATATTGAAAGTATTCCTTCTGTTTCTTCCAGAGTAACATAATTTGAATTGTTTTATTTAGCTTACACAAGTCAAAATGTATAATTGCTATGTTATGTAAAAATTCAGCATTAACGTGTATGGTGTTACAACTTTCACTTATTTGTCACGTTTTCCTCAAAAATATACACAAATAAACAGTAGTATTATACTTGCAGAAAAGTTTGTTAATGTAGTAAAAAATTACTCATTTCTGTCAGTTTCAGATGATTAGAATAAATTCAGCAACTGATATTCATTGACATTCTGAATAGAATAGTCATCACTACGAAAGTAATTTTTTGTAGCCATAGTATTTTAAAGACTATAATTAAAAGCAATATTTATTATGACAATATTCATTATAAAAAAGTTATTCACAAATTTAGTGTCCCCAAAACGCAAATTTTTAACTTCCATAAATAAAAAGCTTAAAAATCTGAGAATAAATCTCTTACTACCCAAAATCCATTACGAGTGATTTTGGAACTAGTCAATTGCAGTGCTGCTCCAGCTATTATGAATCTCTCTGGTTTTTATATTGATTAAAATGCAAACAAATAAACAACATGGTGAAAAATTATTGCACATCACTCTAGGTGTACCATAAATTTTCACCAGTACTGGGAGAATTGCACAATTTAGATGAAAATCATAGCTTACGGCTATTCAGAAAGATTAACAATTTGTACACTTTCCTCATACCAGAGGAAATGTACACCAGCAAGACCAGAAATGCAACTGAAATTGATGTACAAATATATTTAGATGATGAGCACAAAAGCCAAAAGGAAGCTCATGTACTTAATGACCAAGTTGTGTGGTCGGTATCCTAACACTGCACTCATAGCAAGGTCCTAGTTGTTTTATTTTTGTATTGTTTTCTGCTTGTGTGTAAGATGTGTCAAATGTGTGACTATATGCTTCAGATAACATTAAAGAGTGCAGTACTTGTGAAGAGCAGTGTTCTGCTGATGTCTGCATGAATGAATGTAAATAAGAAAGAAAGGGAGAATCTAATACAGTATCACATATAGCTTTGTCTTCTCAAATGGCACTACGGCATTCACTATATTTTTGTGTCTGTATCTCCATCCACACTCTTCAAATCTCTATAACATTAGTGTTAAAGGGTGCTTACTACTTTTCCAAATCTTAAGCATCTGCCATGTTCCATTCACAAATGGGGTACATGAAGAATGAATAGTCGTCTATGTCAGCAGTTATTATCTTCATTTAAAAAAGTTCTTATTCTACAGGACAGTTGTGAGAAGTTCAGAATTTAATCCTGGATGAGGGGACATAATGATAGGATCAAAACTGTACTGCACATGTCTTCATTTTTTCCGCTCCTATACCAGCTCAAGACTATGGATGCTACAGAGCTGTGATTTAGAGAAATCATAAAAAAATATAGTTCAACTGACTGAAACTAATTTTTAAAAATAAGAAAAGAAAGATGTACCTAGTCAGATATGATGTCCTACACAAAATATTATATGCCACTGTCTACATGAAAGGGGAAAATACAAGTTTTTTGCAATGCAAAGACATACACTGAGGGAACAAAAGTCATGGGATACTCCCTAATATCCTGTTGGATTTCGTTTTGCCAGGCATAGTGCAGGAACTCAATGTGGCATGGACTCAACAAGTTGTTGGAAGTCCTCTCCAGAAATATTGAGCCATGGTGTCTCTATAACCATCCATAATTACAGAAGTGTTGCCAGTGATGTATTTTGTGCATGAACTGTCCTCTTAATTATGTCCCATACATGTTCAATGTGATTCATGTCAGGATATCTGGGTGGCCAAAACATTTGCTCAAATTATCCACAATGTTCTTCAACGAACAATTGTGGCCTGATGGCATGGTGCATTGTTATCCATAAAAACTCCATCTTTGTTAAGGAACATGAAGTGCATGAATAGCTGCAAATGGACTCCAAATAGCTGAACATAACAATTTCCAGTCAATGGATGGTGCACTTGGACCAGAAGACCCAGTCCATTCCAGGTAAACATAGCCCACACCATCAGTGAGTCATCACCAGCCTGTACAGTGCCTCATTGACAACTTGGATCCATGGCTTCATGTGGTCTGCACCACACTTGAACCCTGCCATCAGTTCGTACCAGCTGAATCTAGGATTCATCTGATCAGGCCACAGTTTTCCTGTCATCTAGGGTCCAACCAATATGGTTACAAGGTCATGATAGGTACTGTAGGTGACGTGCTTTTAGCAAAGACAGGTTGTCTGCTACCATAGACCATTAAGACCAAATTTCTCTGCACTATTATAATGGATAAATTTGTCATACATCCCACATTTTTTCTGTGGTTATTTCAAGCAGTGTTGCTAGTCTGTTAGCACTGACAACTCTTCAAAATCGCTGCTGCTCTCCGCCATTAAGCGAAGGCTGTCAGTCACTGCATTGTCAGTGAGAGGTAATGCCTGAAATTTGGTATTCTCAGCATACTCTTGAAACTGTGAATCTCAGAATACTGAATTTCCTAACGATTTCTGAAATGGAATTCCAAATGGATCTATCTCCAACTACCATTTTGTGTTCAAAGTCTGTTAATTGCTGTTATGCAGCCATAATCATGTTGGAATCCTTTTTCATATAAATCACCCAAATACAAATGACAGCTTTACTAACGCACTGCCCTTTCATACTTTGTGAAAGCGATACTACCGCCATCTGTGTATGTGGAAATCACTGTCCCATAACTTTTGTCACCTCAGTGTAATCATACAACAGGGACCAAGCAAATGAGGCATTTCTTCATCGAAGCCATGGCAGACCATCTATCCTATCCTTACAATGCATACTTATATGTTTAGGATGCATGCATATTTTTTAGCTATTTATTTTCATTTTATTATGATGACAAATCAAGTATCATTATCAGGTGATTCCTCAATGAATATATGTGTGAGCTCAACTTTAGAGTGGAACAAAACATTAGCATTAAGGGAGACATGCTGCATTTGGGAGCTTAGTTTTACTAGAAAGAAGCATTTATATCATGTGTGGAGTTTACATAGAGATAAGAGGCCTATGGATGGCAGTTGTGTGGTGATTGTAGTAGCAGTATAACTATGTGATGACATGTGGTACAGGAACTTGTCTCTAGCCTGCTCTGATAAAGTCACTGTTCATCCCTAATCCACTATATTTGCTTTCCAAGCCCCTTCTGTTCCTTATATGCCATCTTTATCAAATTTCATATCCACAATTCTGTCACAGTGGTGAGTACTGGACTCCTATTTGAGGAACTGGCACTTCAAATCCCTGTCTGGCTATCCATATTTAGGTTTCTCATGGTTTCTGTAAATTACTAAAGGCAAATGCCTGGGCAGTTCCTTTGAAAAGGACATGGACCAAGAACTTAACCAAAAACAAAGCAATGTTTTTAATCTTGTTTCTATGTATGTCAGCTATTCTGTGCCTCTAGTACACAGTGAGTGGATACCTTCACTCCTTCCATTATTTGTGTTTCACATGACCTACCAGTACAATATTAATATCTCTAGGAAAGTTAGATGAACTGACCATTGGATACATTGTGTGAAGATTCTGTTACATTTTCTCCTGATACTGTTTCAACAGATTCCTAAACCATGCACAGGTAATATAAGTTATGGCTTATCTATAAAAATAAGAAAATTTTAAATAAATTTTTCACACGTGGAATGTTTCCCTCTATTATATTCATAAAATAAGAGGTTTGTTGCAATTGTTCCTGTACCTTCAACCAATAGCACAGTCTGCAGGAAGAAGTAAACACCAATTCTTGTTTCCTCAGAACACTTCAGACAGCAATGAAACTGAGTTACACATAATAGATTCATCTAAACATCTAGTCAGCAGTGCAGTGATAATTACTCTTCAGGGAGAAGCTCACATTCTAGAAACACAGATACACAGCACCCACGTATGTTGTTAATTAAGCCATTAGTATCATGCGGTAAAAGGCTTCAGTGTTAATGTTCAATCACAGTTAATAAATGACATCTATACACACCCCAATTCCTTCACAACAAACACCTCATGCGAGTCAAGCATTTACCGTTAAGCAAACAAAGTACATACAAGTGGTAATGTAGTAATGAGATACTGATGAGTCAATGGAAAAATGATATCATAGGGGAAAATAATTTAGCATTTTCACTTTGGCAGATTTACAGCAACTATGTTTTCATATTGCAGCTTTACAGCATAAATATTTAGCAACAGAAAAGAAGAAAATTTTACATTAAAAATATTTTATATTGACAAAATTCAGTGAAAAAGTAAATATCCACAATTTATCTCGAATGTATATATGTACAGAAAAGAGTTGTTAAAAATAACTGAAGTGACATGTGATTGACCCACCATGTGATGATGTTTTTGCAGTGTCTTTAACAGCATTTCACTGCATTCATGGAACATGGAATGTATATTCCATTAGGAGAACACTTAGTTTCATCTCTCAAAGACAGGATAAGCAATTTTTCATCAAAATTCTGCTAAAATACCATCACCTGGAGGAATCACAAGCTACTTTTTTTTTAATTTGAAGTTAGAGAAAATATATACTAACTTTTTATACAGAAGTATTATACCAGCACATGTCGTATTTATTTTGAGTATGCAGTTTCAGATTTTGCTTTAAATGAGTTAAAATTAGGCTTATTTAAAATTTGAATATTGTTAAAATTTCCAAAGAAGAAAAAGGTACATAGCTGTATGTACCTATACTTCCTAGACTGAAATTCCAGGCAGTATCATAAGTTTACAGAGTGGGCACAGTGACTCACCCTGACAGCTAAAGGGTTGTCGGAGTAGTCGATAGGCTGGCACCGGAAGCTGTATTCAGTCAGCCATCCACTCATGAGACACTGAGAGAAACAAGCTGTTACATTCCATTCACCGAAAGCTACTCTATGTGCACAGTTTCCCCACAGAATGAAGAAGTGCCTTCTCCTGGAGAGTTTTCATTACTCACATATTAATTTTGATAGAATTTCACATGTGTATTTCTAGATATGTACATTGACATCAAGACCTACCCTTCCGCATTTACTGATATATTTATTTCAATAAAATTTCACACTTGTTTATGTACATACGGATATTGATACCAAGAGTTAACCCTTTGAAATTTGGTCATAATGATAATATTAAAGCAATCTGAACAGATATTTGCTTGTTCTTTTGATGTCTTCTGACCAAATTGTAGTTAATTTGTACAGTGATGTATGTTATACCTATGCAAAATAATTTGTCATCAGCCAGTCTATTATCTTCATTATTTTGGCCTTATGCTGCAGGAAGATGAAAAAATACCATAGTGTTAAATATTAGAAAAGTTATGTACTATGGCTGCTGTTTAACTGTAGCATGGATGAAACTTTAGTTTCATTAATTCATTAACATGCTGTCCCATAAAAATAACTCTCTGCATCAAAAAGTTCAACTATACTTTCACATGTAGACCTACTTCAGATAATATTTTTAAGTAACTCACTGAATAATTGTTCTTTCAGGTGTTTAAATAAACACGTGATGTTTTCATCAAGGAATAGTCATACTTTCTGGTCAAGAAAGTTTCACTGTTCATTGAAGATTTGCAAAGTATCTCAGACAGCAAAAATCCAAAATTTTAGACAGTGACTGGACAGCATATTCCTGAATCTTTTGACTTTATTTAACAACATTGAGTTTTCCCAGTTCTCATGAGACAAATACTCTCTCGCTGTTAAATAGGAAACTAATGAAAATATGTATTCCAAAGATGGATTACAGCAATGTGGTAGCCTGAAGAGTGCAGTTATATTAATGGTATATGGAATGCAGTAGGCTGGGAGTTATATAATCTCATCTTTTGTGCAGAATGTATATATAAAACTGGGTATTTATTTTCATTCATTCACTATCACTTCAGGTAACGCAAAGTCTAGTTTCATTGCCACTATGGTTCTCTGCCCTTCGATCAACTTTTCCAATAATAATTTTCTAGTGTGATACAGTGGTGTAATGGTGTCTGCTACCATTAAAAATCTTCTGCAATTATTACTCTTCAGTTTCCCACATTAATTTCTAGTTCATGAAATTTTATATTTGAACGCAACTGAAGCACTGCTGTTGTTGTTTCAGGGGCATTTGACTTCAAAGTCATAAGTATCCACTGGAATGCAGATATAGATGTAAACTGCAATGTGTTACTTTCTCCATTGCTACTGGAATGAAGTCATATATTGCCAGATTGTTATCTTCATATCACCTACATTCTCATAGTCAATATACTTCAATGATATAGTATGTTCCAATTTTCTTTCTATAAAAATAATGATAAGGGTTTATTATTCTGTGAACCATTCATCATCTTTTTGGAGTTTTCTGTATCAAAATTATTATATAATGTCAACACACAAAAAGCAAACTAAAAACAAAACAACACTGAAATTAGCATTTATCATAGTAGCTGTTCAGATCATCTCTTCCACTTCTCTTTAAGAAATTAATTGCCTTAGGTGCAGAACAGACTCATGTAAATTCAGGAAAATGTAAGTTAGGTAACCCTTTTTACTACTAGTCATTTACAACTCTGTAGCAATACTGAATGCTTTGGAGAGCCAAGAAAGTACTGAACAATAAACTAAGCTTGTTAAATACACTGAAACACAAAGTTTTAGTAACAATAGTAACAGTCTCCATTAGTTTTTTCTCTGCTCAGTAGAGGAATTTCAATATAAATCAAAAACATTTAGAAGCAATAGACAAATTATTTTTGCCATTTGGTGAAAAACTGAAAAGGTGACAAACAGCTGAACTAAAAAGCAAGCTGTACTGGTAGCAAACACTCAAAGCATGAAATGCAGAAGAAGAAAATCTTATACTTAACTCAAGGAAGAACAAAATAAAAGAGGGTAGAATTATTTCAAAGTTTTAACTTTTCATATATTTGAAACATGTACATTAATATACTAAGGCTTTGCATCATATAAGGATTCTGTGCAACAACAAAATGTATTATTATGAAATAACACATCATTCAGCTAATGTATCTTGATTAAAAATCTGTTGTAAAGAAAAATCTGATTTTGTAAATGAAACAAGAAACTGTATTTTGAATAAGTTACTTAAATCTAAGGAAAAAATTAAATTAAAACCAATTTCTTGAAATTTATATGTACAACAAGTAAATCAACATTTTCAAAGCAGTTGCACAGGTCATCCTTCACATTCACACAAAATTACAACTGAATCAGAAAGTGGAGAGAAAGCTAAGTACCAGTTACGTGCAGAAACAGTTTAAAGAGAGAAAGATTATTTTGTAGTTGAAGTTCATCACCAGAGGACAGAATACTGTACTAAAATAAGACATTTCACTTATTCTGTGCATGTTTATTTACAGTGCTTGTCCAAAATCCTATTTACAAGTGTAAGTGATTTTTAACCTTCACCCATAAGCTGTAATTAGGTTTTTGCAAGTCATTCCATACACTTTTCTTTCATTTTACTTAAATTGTAGTATGTTCCCATGAAAGAATGGTCTTCCAATCTGTAGTAACATTATTTACAGAGGTTAAGAAATAATGCCTTTATTCTGTTCAGCAATACCCACATTTAGGCAATGCTGGTGCTGATATATCAAATTCAGCTAATTTATTTATTCTGAAATGGAGATCAGTCTGAGGGACTTAAAATACATGCACTGCACTTCTGATAACATGTGACATCCATATTAGCCTCCCTCCCTCCAACCCCCTCCCCTACCATCTCCCCATAACTCTGTGATTAAAAGAATTTGTTTATTAATTTGGCTGACAGTGCATACACCTGTATTCAAATTATTTGAAGCTTGTTTGATGCAATAGTTCAAACTTAACTGACATCTTTCAACAGATGGCTATATGAGGGACCACCATGTGGTGTTTGATAATTATTTGAGGAGTTAGCTATACTGACAGTGTAACAGCAGGTGTTTCGTCACAGAAATAGGAAATTCTTATACAATTTACTTCTGTAGGTAATTGTGCAAAGATAATTGTACAAAGATTCAGCTATATCACTGCTTACTATTATTATCTGATTATTACTGAGCAGTATTACCACAGATTGGTAAAACAGTTCCACATGTACTCATGTGGACATGTTACTAAAAAGATAATCTACTCTGCTTTGAAGTGTCTCATATAGTGCTGATGACTAAATTTCCCATGTTTATTTATTATTTATACTTCTCAAATGACTTTCATATCATCAGGCTGCACTGCTGTTCTGATGATCAGAAAATGTATTGCGTTCTGTGTGTATTTGAAGGGAAACTCGACTATCACACTATAAGGCTACTCTAGCCTCACAAACTCCAAAAGACCTTCCAAATAGGATTGCACATATTACATTCACTGATAATGGTGCTCTGCTGTAACTTGAAGACTAGTCAAAATATTTCTTACTTAGTTTAAGGGAGGCAAGTTGTATGCTTCGTACATTTACATGCTCAGTATTCAACTATTAACATTGTATATATCTGTTTGTGTGTGTGGTTTTCCGATATTTCATTTAAACTATGAACTTACAATACACATGCTCTTCAAAGAAGGTATGCTGGAATGTTTGTGTACTATTACTTACCTCGTAAAAAAGCCATGCACTGAATATAACTTGGAAAAAGTTGTATGCAATCAGTAGATTTTTTAGCTCGAATGGCTTACGATTTTCCATAAGTCTTGGGCCAAGTACTTTTACAATATATACATATGTGAGACAGATTGCAGCAGTAGGGAATGGGCTTGACATTAGGAACCATTTGCTAGTCCTCGGATCTGCAAACATTTTAGAAATGTCAAAATCATGTACATAATCTAATGAAGTTATAATACAACAAAATATTTAACCTGTGAATTCAGAGAGCATTTCATAACAACACATTATTGTCACAGAATCCATTAGATTACAAGTCCTGGCATGAAGAGCACATTTTAATGAAATAAAGGCATGCGGTCATAACAACCTGTAGTTTCTTGATGATCCACGATAAGTTTTAAGTGCGGAAATGAGAAAGAATATAACACCATTTTTGTGACTGCTTTAAGAAAAGAAGAGAAATAAACTGAAAAATTGGTGTCTACATCTTATTCGCAGTGACTGGAGGTGAAGATCCCCACACTCGGCATTATTAAAATAATGGAAAAAAATTTCTGTGAAATTTGCTAACACTGATCATCCATGTACTTCAACTGCCATTTTTTACTCCAGTGAACAAGGTTGTCTGCAATATCATAGACAGTATAGTACATATTTGTCCATATAGGTGGCCAGATGTACATGAAGCAAAATGGCTGATTATTTGGATTCTCTGTTAGACAAGATTTTAAAAGATCTTGTAGTTTAACCCTATTACAAAAGAGTGTGTATAAACAGCAATGTGTGATGACAGTACACACTCTTTATGAGAAGTCACTTGCAGAGAGTAACTGCAGACAGACATCAGCTCCCAGCAATAGTAAAAAAAAAAAATAATAATAATAATAATAATGGTTCAAATGGCTCTGAGCACTATGGGACTTAACATCTGAGGTCATCAGTCTCCTACACTTAGAACTACTTAAACCTAACTAACCTAATGACATCACACACATCCATGACCGAGGCAGGATTTGAACCTGCGACCCTAGCGGTCGCGCAGTTCCAGACTGAAGCGCCTAGAAGTGCTCGGCCACACCGGCCGGCGAGCAATAGTCAAAAATTGTAAAAGAACTGTCATAAAGAACTGTGCAGATAACTACACACAAGTGATTTAGACCCTCAGTAAATATCTACCAAAACCAGTGTTTCAAAATTATAGCTTTGCTGAAAGGTAAAAATTGAACTTCTGTCTTTAGGTTGTTGTCCTGAAGCACCCAACATGCGACAAGAATACATTAACGTGATGCAAATTCTACCACGTCCATGTCACAGTCTCTGTGTCACTTTTGATGTTTCCAACTACTGCACAGGTGAGTAGTAACTCCAAATACGACAGAAGGAGCCTCAACTGCTTACTTTGAGAAACGAAACTAATAGTAAGAAAAGAGCAACATTATTTAGTTTTTCACTGATTTAACAACTTTTAACATCTTAAGCTCGCAGAAACTCATCAAACGGATGACCACCAGTGGCACTGCACACATTACAATATCTTCTATTGTCAGAACTGCTCTTTGGGTTCAAAATCCTTTGGCCTATTGCTAACACGTACTGTCTATGATTCTTCAGAAAGTACTTCATGGTTGTCAGACGCTTATGAATAAATCTTCTCACACACAACCTGGCACCGTCTCTTCAAATTTTACTGTGTGAACAGTTCTTTGCTGAAAACCTTGGCCAGTTCTCTGAGAATCCAATGACCCAGTTTCTTGTAAGTTTCTATACATGGTGGTAAATTTGAAGCATTCTCAAATGGTATCCGTACAAGATCCATATTGTACAGCAACATGCACCAAAGCACTCACAACAACATGTTGACTTCACTCTCCACTTTCTCACTAGGATTGAAGTTGACGAGTGCTGGCCCTGGACCATCTTATGGACATATGACGCTCATTTTTCTTAGATGGGTGAGGTGAACACATAGAATTGCCGAGTGTGGTGATCTTCACCTCCAGTCACTGCAAATGAAGTTCCTCTGTACGGTGAACATGTCACTGTATGGTGTGGCTTCACAGTTACGTTCATCATTGGACCGTTCTTTTTTGAACAGGGTGGTGCTCAAGGACCAGAGACGTGCAGTGTGACAGGCCAGCATTACTGTGATATGCTTCACCAGCACATCATATCCACACTACAGGAGAGAAACACATTGAACTCAATATTTTTCATGCAAGACGGGGTCCCAACGCACATCACTTCTGAAGTTCACCCGCTTCTCTGAAACACATTTGGATACAATCAAATTATCAGCTGATCATTTCCAAATGCTTGGCTGGCACGATCACCTGATCTCACTTCCTGTGATTTCTGATTTTGGGGCTACCTAAAGGACAGGGGAACATTCACACATGTGCTGATCTCAAGTGCAGCATATCAAGAGAGGTAGCTGGCATACCCACAGACATGCTTCATTCTGCTGTGCAGAATGCAATCCTGCACTTTCAGACTCTTCTGGGCACTGATGGGGGCCATATTGAGGCCCTTTTGTAGCAGTAATGGTACCGGTATGTGATGGTATGATGTACCATTGCAGCACATCAACAGTGTTTCAGTTGTATTGATTCTGCATTATTTATCTTATCCATGTCCTTGAAACTAATGCTACCAAGTTTGTTACTCATACGGTAATTAGTTACCATGTTATGATGTGCTAAATTGGGTAAGTGGTAATTAAAGTGCATTACTCACAGACATTCAGTGAGGGCTTTGATTGCCATATGGCAACAAAACTTGGTAGGTATTCTAATGCATTAATTCGCAACTGATTTATGCTGGAAAAAAATTATTTCCAATTTTAGCTACCAGATGCAAATCTGTCTTTGTGAGTGCAAGAAAAATGGATTAGTAATGAGACATGGGCAGAAAAGATCAAATAAGTGAGAAAGACATAATCTTGATTTTGTTATGAAGCACCACTTACACAGTTTGTTCAGTATCAGCATGAGAAATGTTGACGAGATGCTATACAGTGCCATATTTGCATCTGATATTCAAAATTGGAACTAATTTTTTTCCAGAGTAAATTGGCTCTCCATTAATACATTAGCACATCTACCAAGTTTTGCTGCTGTACAGTAATTACAGCCCACAGCAGACCTCTGTGTGTTGCTGCCCTTTAATTATAACTACCTGGTAGTTTTGTCACCCTGCACCTCAAACCAAAAACTGACTGAGGACAGCACCTAACAGAGCAAGGACACTGCTGACCATTAAAATTGCAATACCGTGAAGACAAAATGTGACAGGTGTCAAAATTGCATAACATGTACTACTGCATACAAGTGATTATAATTTCAGTTCAACTATGCATAGTAGATAGGAGTAATGCCATCTAATTCTCTACATAAGGAAAGATTACATTTTTCATTCAGAAATAGTATTTGAATGTCCATTGTTTATGAGAAGAGTGTGGTATATGCCTCTATGGTGATATACCTAGCAGTATGTGTTGGAATTTGACAGTGGCCAGATTGAGGCCCTTCAAGACTGCAGTTTATTATTCCACAACACTGCTGCATCTCTTGGTAAGGATCTCACAACTGTGATGCAAATATGGAATTGATAGGTTCAGGGAAGGTCACACTGAGCACTTGACAGATCAAACATATCATTCATGCGACTGTGGATGACTATATTGCCAAGTCAGGTATGATATGACAGAAAATGGGCTTGTTTGCAGTAAGATAAGCCTCCACAAAGACAGTGTGATGATTTCTGGATCACCATGGGCTGTCAAAGCACCAACCATTATAATAGTTTCCTTTGCCACAGCACCAGAGTTGTACACCCACGGACAACACTGTGGACAGGAGAGGTACCCTGTCATCTTTTCATACGAGTCCCAGTTCTGTATACAACACCACAATGGGCATATCTGTGTACGGAGGCTTCAAGGTGAAGGAATGTTGTCAAATTGCATTCATCATCGTTATATGGGAGTGCAGCAGCTACCGTGCCAGTACATATGCCACTGAGTGCACAAAACCACATGGCTGGTAATTTCTACAGTAGTCATTTGATTTCATGTGTTAATATCTGTGCTTGTGCTCTTCTTTGTGGACTCTGTGACATGCTGTTTATAATGTGGTTATCTACCTTGGCACAGAGGAACTTCGACTGTTGCCCTTGCCTGTAAGTTCTCCAGATCTCTCACACACTGGAAACATCTTGTCATGGAGAGACTGGCATGCCACAACTCATCAGCCTTAACAAATGCCAAGCTGTTTCCTAATCATCTACAGTCGAGTCTGCAGGGTGAATGAAGGCAGCACATAGGCTACCACGGACAGAAGTGTGGTGTGGAGGCAACGAGCTCCACTTTGTCTAGTGCTGGTATAACACTGGCAGCCATGGGGTGGGCCGCAGTGGGTGGTGGAGGAGAAAGGGGGGGGGGGGGGGCGGGGCGACAACCAGCCGTGTTTTTCATCACACACTGCTGGTACTGCTTGTTGCGTCATATTGTGCATTATGCTAAGCTATGAGTGAATCCGATCACAATCTTTGTTTGGCTAATGCCAGCTGTACCGTAGTCATTTTAGTGATTTATCAGAGCATTGGTAGGCCGAAGTAAATAGACATCTACCGACTTCCGCTGGTCTAGAACTAGGGAGTCCTGGTTCAGGCTGTTGTGTGCAAGTAGTGCAAAAACAGGAGTACCATACCCAAGAAATGAATGACTAAGTTTGTTTTCAAAACGATCATTCGGTGACGTTGTTATAATTAATTTCCTGTCTTCATTCTGTAGTTTAAGAACTGATCAGAGAATTTGTATTGAATGTTGCTTTTGATGAGTCACCTATGAGTAAAACAAGAATTTACGAGTCGTGTAAGTGTTTTAGAAGTCGGGTGCGAAGGTGTCGAAGACATTTCCAGCACTTACACTTGAACATGAGGTTTGCTCCAGACGCAGATAGATGCGATACACAAATTCCTGCCGTCCGGCCTCTAACCGTCGCTAACATTGTTAAAACCCATATAATAACGCCGATCCCGTACAGCGACGACAGAAGAGAAGGAAGAAGGAGAGGAAGTAGATGAAGACCATCTTGCTTTGGCCGCTGGCAATTAAGAATCAGTTCTACAAGGCAATCCGAGGGTAATTTTCCGAGGTTCTTCCAATTCACCGAGCGAGGTGGCGCAGTGGTTAGCACACTGGACTCGCATTCGGGAGGACGATAGTTCAATCCCGTCTCCGGCCATCCTGATTTAGGTTTTCCGTGATTTCCCTAAATCGCTTCAGGCAAATGCCGGGATGGTTCCTTCGAAAGGGCACGGCTGATTTCCTTCCCCATCCTTCCCTCACCTGAGCTTGCGCTCCGTCTCTAATGACCTCGTTGTCGACGGGACGTTAAACACTAATATCCTCCTCCTCCTCCTTCTTCCAATTCATCTAGTGTTCACAAATGGAGCTTCTGAAACATGTTTACTTAAGCTTTAATTATGCCAGTTGGCATTAAAAAATAAAAATGAATGGTAATGCAAGAAATCGAGTAACATGATCAGATGTAAAGTTATCTAGGCAGATACTGTTATAGATGGCATCAAAGTTGATTCTTTTTAAGTAAATGGCCAGTAGAATTTTTTTTATTGTTAATTATGTGTTCATATCCAACAGGAAGGTCTCAGTTCTATCTTTTAATTTTGAGTGTCAACTTAAGCGTCCTTGGTATACAAAAATATCTCTTGAGAATATTTTGAAGGTCCATTTCCTGTCTTGGTAGGTAAGTTGGATTTAATAATATAGAGATGTAATTTATAATAGACAAATAAAAAAGGTGATATATTAACAATACAGGAAGATGTACTTTGCGTATACTAATGAAATACGCTTAAATGTTAGGTATCAAAGTAATCTACCGTAACAAAATATTAAGTGGACACACACTTGAGGTAAAGTAAGTGTTGTGTATCTTCTGTAACATACGGTTCTAGGGGTCAACTATACTCCGTTCATCATAAGAATAAAACTCATGTAAACATTAGGCAATGTATTCTTCCGCATTTTATGGAACCTTGTTGGGATTTCGTTTCACTTGGAGCTGAAGCCAAGCTGTCTCGTGTACAGTCTAGTACAATGAGGATACGTTTTATGCTGTGTGTGACGCACACATCGATTTGGCGATTATGCGGGGCAACATCTTTGCTGACGCATTTAACTTGGACAGCACTGACCAGGCAAATGAGCCAACTAACCTGTAGTGATGTGAACAGCTGCAGTAAAGAAGTAAAAAGAGACGAGCAGAGAACAATATAGCTTTGAATGTCGTGACAGGCATATGTACTGATTTATCTAAAGCATTTGACATCACTAACCATAATGCCCAAGCAGAAGATTGACCAATTAGGAATTAGAGGTATATCCAATGAGTGGTCGCAAACAGGTGGTTGAAGTGCAATATACTGACCATAACAAAATCAGCTACTACTATTCAGGATATGAAAATGTGAAATATGGCGTCCCTCAAGGATCACTATTAGGACCCATTCTGTTTCTCCTCTATGTCAATGATCTTATGTACAACAGGTATTGCTTACCTGTTGCCTACCCTCCAATTTGCAGACGATACAAGCTTCCGTATTAGTGGTAAAACAGAAGAAAAACTAAAAGACTCTGCTATCCACACAATGAACAGTGTAGAACAGTGGTTCAGCTATAACAAACTAATTATAAACAAAGAAAAGACAGTACCACTGAACTTCTATAATGTAAAAGGAAGACACCACCCAAACATAGAAATAGAACTTAGGGACAGAGTTCTTGAAAGTGTTGACAGCACAAAATTTCTGGGACTCTCACTCCAGAACAACACAAAATGGGAGGTACACATTGAATATTTGCAAAGAAAACTAAGCAAAACCTGTTACATGATACAGATCTTAAAAAATTGTTGCAGCAAAGCCAGCCTGTTAAATGTATACTACTCCTATGTGTATTCTGTAATTAAATATGGTATAATCTTCTGGGGCAATGCAACAACAAATATTAAACTTTTCAGGATGCTAAAGAGAATATTAAGAATTATTGAAGGGGGGTAAACAATACGAAATCATGCAGGCCCATATTCAAAAAACTGTCAGTTCTTCCTTTTCCTTGCATTTTTATCTACAAAACATCAGTTTTCATCAAACAATATATTGATAGATACCCAGATATCTTATCAATAATGAAGATATACATGCACACAATACAAGGCAAAAATCTGACCTTCATATGAAACAGGTGAGAACATCATCGTGCAAAAAGGCACACTACATACTGGGATAAAGATTTTCAATAATCTACCTAACCAAATTACATCAGCAGGTAAACTCTGTAGTTTTAAGGCTGAAGTAAAGGCATATTTAATTGATAATTGCTTTTACAGTCTGACAGAATACATAAAAGCCAAACAACAAAAATAAAGATGCATTATGAATATTCTACTTTGTATGTTGCCTGTAATGTTTGTTGTATGTACGAATCTTTGCTAAATTACTTCAATATCTAGTCCTTAGGATTGCAACAAAACTGTATTTTATCTTGTAAATACCTAACCATGTCCAATATCCTTGTATATATTCTATACATGTAGGATTTGAAGAACTAAATAAATAAATAAATAAAAGAAAGCAGGCTAAAATTAACAGACAAAAAACATGCAAATGCTGGGCACATACTGTACAACAGTTTACCGCAATGTATAAAGACATCTGATCGATATTTGCCCTTACAGTGTTAAAGACTATCTTGACATAAAAAATTAAATAATGTTTATGTATAAATTTTTTATAAAGTACTTTAATGACATTTTCTGTGAATATTCTATAAAATATATGTATATGTACTACCTTTTTGTAACTAGCTATGTATATGCAAGATTTATGTAAAAATGAAAGTGTCCAATATCATTGTAATAAATGATCCACAGACAAATAAAGAATACAGGAAATAACGGTAAAACTCAGGCGATACCCTTCTTAGATGAACATAATATGCTCTCGATCTTAGATACCATAGTATCGTACTTATCCCTTAACTTGGCATCAGAACAGTTCTAATGGTTTCAGATTGCAGTGTTAAGATGACAACTGTAAAAATGCAGGATTTGTAGGGTGTGCTCGACGCCATGAAAATTATTGTTTTCCATGTTTCTACAATGCTTATCACTCTGGCTCGTGTGAAACCACATTTGCCCTACAAAACAATGAGCATATTCAAACGATGAGTATTTGATTTTTCATTTTTCTCAAAAAATTTAATTGTGTAATTTTTTCCTTAACTTCAACAATCTTTAACCATATTTTATAAAATATCGATAACTAAGAATGAGTATTTGCAATGAAAACCATAATTTTACGTGTGATAGTTAGTTAGTTATGTGTTCCATTGATCAACCTCACGGTCACTGTTACGATGTGGAACGTGACAAGTGCATAAGAAATGCACACAAGAACCATTTTTTTTTTTTTTTTTGAGATTAAAATTTTTATTACTTACCCCATTCCCTTAAATGGCACAAAATGCGTATATTATACCTGTAGATTTATTTATTTCTATTCAAGAATTCAACTATGGTACAGAAGGAATTGTCACGGAGATACAATTTCAGTTTATTTTTTAAACTATTACTGCTATCTGTCAGACATTTCATTTCACCTGGTGATTTATCGAAAAGTTTTACAGCAGCTTATTTTACCCCTTTCCGTGCCAAAGATAGCTTAAATAGAGGATAGTGTAAGTCTTTCTTTCTTCTGGTATTGTAATCATGAATGTCACCGTTGTTTTTAAACTGGCCCATGTTGTTGAGAACTAATTTCATTACTGAGTAAATGTACTGTGAGGCTGTTGTAAGAATTCCTAATTTTTTAAACAGATGTCTATAAAATGTGCTCCAACGAGCACCACACATTATTCTAACCACTTTCTTTTGAGTAGTGAATATTTTTTTTATCAAACTGTTGAGTTACCTCAAAATATTATTCTGTATGACATCAGAGAGTGAAAGTATGCAAAGTATGTTAGCTTGCTAATTTCTATATCCTTAAAATTAGCAGTTATTATGATTGTAAAAGTTTCTGAACCTAGTCACTTTAGGAGATCCAAAATATTAATTTTCCAATTAAGATTCTCATCTACATGTACACCCAAAAACTTAGTATTCTCTACCCTGGCTACTGACTTGACTTCTATTGATATTTTACATTTATTGAAGGAACAGTACTTCTTGCAGTAGAAAATTGGATGTACTGCGTTTTTTCAAAGTTCAGAGGAAGCCCATTCACAGAAAACCAAACAGTAACTTTTTCAAAGACATTATTTATATTATTTTCTATTGGAGTTTCTTTTACTGGATTAATAATGATGCTTGTATCATCAGCAAACAGTGTCAGTTTAGCTTCTTCTTTCACATAAGAAGATAGATCATTCACATATATCAAGAACAGAAAAGGCCCATGATCAAACCCTGTGGAATACTTAATGTAATTGCAACACAGTCTGATGAAGTGGGAAGCTTTCTTAAGTCACTTAAACAATATAATGAGACTTACTGCTTCCTGTTCTGAAGATATGACTTAAACCACTCATACGATGTTCCATTTATACCATAGAATTGTAATTTCTGTAACATAATGTCATGGTTCACACAATCAAATGCTTTGGATAAGTCACAGAAAATTCCTGTTGGTGACATTCTACGATTTAAAGACTATATTATGTAGGCAGCGAAATTGTATATTTTTGTTTCAGTAGAACAGTATTTTTGAAATCCAAACTGTGATTTACTAAGTATCCAATTACTACTGAAATGGGTAACCACTCTTGAGACATTACTTTCTCGATGATTATTGACAATGCTGTAAGCAGGGATACTGGCCAGTAATTATTGATATCTGTGGTGTCCCCTTTTTTGTACAGAGGCTTGACAATAGCATATTTTAATTACAGATGTGACTCATAACATTGTTTTAGTAATTTGCTAGAGATGTCACCTATGTAATTAGAAACTAGAAGACGTGCAATTTTCTTGAAAAAATGATTGTGAAGTACGAGTAAGTTACCATATATTTGATGGATTTCGTATGTAAATGATTTAAGTATTCAAACAGAAAAAAAATTACAAACCCAACGGGTTTCGCACTGTCGCCCGCTAGCGCACTCCATTATTGCTCAACGACGCTATCGATTACACCACACATGTAATGAAAATATCTTTCTTATATTTATTACGTGAACTGCTTATCCATTTCAGTTACTGTTTTTTATGCTCAAGTAGTCAGACATAGTTTTATTTACATTTTCATCTGAACACTCATCTGATGTTTCTTTGTCTTAACGTGATTCACTATGTCAGACCTTCAACAATGTCCAGTACCTAAATTTGATTCACACAACGTACATTCTGCAGTGTCTCCGCTACCTGTGATAGGAGTAACTCACTTTTTACGAGGGCGTGCTGAAAAGTAATGCCTTAGAATATTTTATGCTGCTGTCAATATCGGTTGACGTATTAACGTCATGCATATTACCCTGTCGACTTTCCCGCTTCGTTGCCGCGGCGAATACATTTCTCCTGACGAGAGATCAGTTTATTGATTCTGTTAATGTTGACATTGTTAGATCTGCAGACTACAATAACAACGATCTGAGAAAAAGTGAGCAGTATGGAAAGCAATGAAGCCTTTTCGCGCTACATGAAATTCCTAGTGTCTATTCACATTCTTCAGCTGTCGTAAACGGTATAAATTAAGAAAAAAACTAATAGACGTATATTTACCTCCTTGTCTGTCCATTAAGTCCTGAAAATCGTCTATTAAACTGAGGATGGCTGCCATGGTCTCGCGTCAACCTTCCTGCAACAAAGACGTGAACCATTTAGTCTTAATAACGTAGTGTGTTAATCGTTGAAGAGCACAATTATGTATCCCATTCACCTCTGACTTGTCAACGGATCTACCATTCCTCTTATGAAACCCTCGTGTATCAGTGTTCTGATTGACATAAGTTACAATTAACGAATAATTTGAGTTGTTAGAGAGAATGCGGGTGGCCTAGCAACAAAATAAGTTTGAGCGTCAGTGACCAAACCTACTTACTTCTTTTGTCATATACACTGTTGATAGGAAATATTATGGCCACTGCCGACCGCGATACTGCATACTGCCTGGCGGCGTTGTGGACACGTGATAAATCCTGACTCAATAAATATATCGAGGTGCGGTTTTCGCCCAGTTATAGCGGACAATATGGCGAATTTCGTGACATTCGCAAGTAATTGTTATCGTTTATGATCGCCAAATTACGATACGACTTCATTTTTTTCTAATATAACAGGCTATATACTTTTCTCTGTGGCATTTTAAAGAATCTTGTAAGAGAACTTCAACGACAGAACTTGTATGATACTCGATTAAATAGTATCAAGATAACAGCGCCGCAAACCATTGTCCCGCCGCCAGGAGAAAAGGTTCCACAAAACGTCTGCCCTATTATACCAAATGTATGTCTGGTACGGTTCTTGTATTTACCTGTGTGATTGCAGCTGTGTTCTACTGTTGTAGCAATCAGATAACTTGCTCGTACGGTTACTCGGGCATTCAGAATGTATACGACAGTTGAGAACTATTAGAACAAGTGCGGTTGTATGCTGAAGAATATCCATATCGTGTCAAGCACTCACAATCTGTCTTTGCATATATTACAAAAAAAGTTCTAGAAACTGGAAGAGTCGAGAATAAACTACGCCGAGGAAAAAGAAGAGCAGCCAAAGAAAGAAATGAAACAAATCATATTTTAGCAGCAGTTAACACACAATGCAAATGCCAATAAGAGGCATCTCAGAAGTCCGAGAGGGATCAACCAAACGAATGCTCTACAAACGCTACATTCCATCGCATTTCATCCTCTCGACATTTAGCTGCTTCTAAGCTTCATGGCAATGACTTCCAAAATTGGTTACAGTTCTCCGAATCTTATCTAAGAATCGTTAACTAACGATGGGCGAGTCAATCTTCGCAATGAGCAGTAATCGTCAGATGAAAATCCACATAAGATTTCACACACATTTTTTTGGAAAATCCACGCTGAATAAAAACAACGCTCTTGGTCTATCAACGCTTGGTAAGTGTTTTTCAAGACCTGCATCATTGTTCCCCGTTTTATTAATGAGAATCTAAATACACTCAAGTATCTCAGGTTCCTAATACACTCCTGGAAATGGAAAAAAGAACACATTGACACCGGTGTGTCAGACCCACCATACTTGCTCCGGACACTGCGAGAGGGCTGTACAAGCAATGATCACACGCACGGCACAGCGGACACACCAGGAACCGCGGTGTTGGCCGTCGAATGGCGCTAGCTGCGCAGCATTTGTGCACCGCCGCCGTCAGTGTCAGCCAGTTTGCCGTGGCATACGGAGCTTCATCGCAGTCTTTAACACTGGTAGCATGCCGCGACAGCGTGGACGTGAACCGTATGTGCAGTTGACGGACTTTGAGCGAGGGCGTATAGTGGGCATGCGGGAGGCCGGGTGGACGTACCGCCGAATTGCTCAACACGTGGGGCGTGAGGTCTCCACAGTACATCGATGTTGTCGCCAGTGGTCGGCGGAAGGTGCACGTGCCCGTCGACCTGGGACCGGACCGCAGCGACGCACGGATGCACGCAAAGACCGTAGGATCCTACGCAGTGCCGTAGGGGACCGCACCGCCACTTCCCAGCAAATTAGGGACACTGTTGCTCCTGGGGTATCGGCGAGGACCATTCGCAACCGTCTCCATGAAGCTGGGCTACGGTCCCGCACACCGTTAGGCCGTCTTCCGCTCACGCCCCAACATCGTGCAGCCCGCCTCCAGTGGTGTCGCGACAGGCGTGAATGGAGGGACGAATGGAGACGTGTCGTCTTCAGCGATGAGAGTCGCTTCTGCCTTGGTGCCAATGATGGTCGTATGCGTGTTTGGCGCCGTGCAGGTGAGCGCCACAATCAGGACTGCATACGACCGAGGCACACAGGGCCAACACCCGGCATCATGGTGTGGGGAGCGATCTCCTACACTGGCCGTACACCACTGGTGATCGTCGAGGGGACACTGAATAGTGCACGGTACATCCAAACCGTCATCGAACCCATCGTTCTACCATTCCTAGACCGGCAAGGGAACTTGCTGTTCCAACAGGACAATGCACGTCCGCATGTATCCCGTGCCACCCAACGTGCTCTAGAAGGTGTAAGTCAACTACCCTGGCCAGCAAGATCTCCGGATCTGTCCCCCATTGAGCATGTTTGGGACTGGATGAAGCGTCGTCTCACGCGGTCTGCACGTCCAGCACGAACGCTGGTCCAACTGAGGCGCCAGGTGGAAATGGCATGGCAAGCCGTTCCACAGGACTACATCCAGCATCTCTACGATCGTCTCCATGGGAGAATAGCAGCCTGCATTGCTGCGAAAGGTGGATATACACTGTACTAGTGCCGACATTGTGCATGCTCTGTTGCCTGTGTCTATGTGCCTGTGGTTCTGTCAGTGTGATCATGTGATGTATCTGACCCCAGGAATGTGTCAATAAAGTTTCCCCTTCCTGGGACAATGAATTCACGGTGTTCTTATTTCAATTTCCAGGAGTGTATATGCTGTCGCCAAAGTTATTGGAAGACATCCCATAACGCAATCATTGTGGTACCAACATGACGAATGTCCCTCCCATTCCGCACCTGTAATGATAGACACTCTTAAGAGAAAATTTAGACATTGGAACGATCGTTCAGAAATGGTCTGCACATCCACCAAGCTTAACATTTCTGTAATTTTATTTGTGGCAAAAATTAGCATGAGAGGTCTGTTAGGAAACACCGACGACTCCCGAAAGCATGAAATGCCTAATAATACGGGCCTGTGCTACCGTTAACTCCAGATGAAATTCAACATGCAGCATTGTTTTTCCAGAACCACTTTAAAGCGTGTAGCAGTGCTCAAGGTCAACATATTTTGCACTTGGTACGACAGCGGTGGTGGTAAACAGACGAACCGTAACTGAGTTATGTGCTTGCATACATTTGGTATAATAGGTCAGACGTTTGTACAATCTCTTTTCCTGACGGCGGGGCAGTGGTTTCCGGCGATGTTACTGAAATACTGTTGACCAAGTTCCATGCACATTATGTCACTGAAGTTCTCTCAGAAGCTTCTTTCAAATGACACAGAAAAAAAGTATAGTTCTTGAAGAAAATCAAAGCGACTATAAACGACAAAAATTACTTGCGAACTTCTGAAATTCGCCATACTGGAAATTTGTGGTAAGGTCTTACGGGACCAAAGTGTGTGTCGTAATTCGGCGACTATAAACGACAAAAATTACTTGCGAACTTCTGAAATTCGCCATATTGGAAATTTGGAAATTTGTGGTATGGTCTTATGGGACCAAACTGCTGGGTCATCGGTCCCTAAGCTTACACGCTACTTAATCTAACTTTAACTTACCCTAAGGGCAACACACACACCCATGCCCGAGGGAGGACTCGAACCTCAGACGGGGGAGTCGCGCGATCGGTGACAAGACGCCTGAGACCGGGCGGCTACTCCGCGCGTTCGCCATATTGTCCGCTATAGCTTGGCGGAAACCGCATGTCGATATGTTTATTATGTCTGACCTCGCCCTGTCTAAGCTGAGCAGAGACGAATGGGTTATCATTCTAGCGACGATACGGGCCGCAGATGACGAAAACCACCGAAGAAAACGACTTTGACAAAGGGATGCCTTCATGCTTGATGTCTTCTTCGATCGTGATCGCTTCTCTCTGCGGGATAATGGTCCGTGCCACAAGGCCTGAATAGTGCTACAGTGGTTTGAGGAGCATGTTAGTGAACTCACGTTGATGTCATGGACACAAAATTCACGTGATCAGAGCCTGATGGAACACTTGTGGGGCGCTATAGGGCGCCAGCTCCTTACCCACACAGCACGGGCCCATAATTTATGGTGATTGCGTGACCTGAGCCTAGATATCTGGTGCCACATACCTCCGGAAACCTATGAACGACCCGTCCAATTCATGCCACGCTTAATAGTTCCTGAATTAGATTCCAAAGAGGAGCGAATACGATAGTAAGCAGGTGCCCATAATGTCTGACTCATCAGTGTAACGATCGGACTGTTGGGACTGAAGGCTACGTAATGGGTGGCTATAAGGTTGACTAAACTTAAACTAAAAAGGCAGGATTAAAAAATACTCACAATACATATTGGTTATGGAAGAAAGCCTTCGCAAAGAGAAAACTAGTAAGAAATTTTGTAAATACTCATGTAGATAAGTTAGACGTGCAATAGAAGAAGAACAGATGCTGTCCTCCTCAAGAGGGGATCCGCGAGTAGGGGACTGGTACAACAGGAACTCAAAAAGTAAGTTACACGTTACTATGGGAGACCAAGTAACTTTTATTCAATGCTGCACTGCACATCAAAGAGACACAGATACACTATTGGCCATTAAAATTGCTACACCAAGAAGAAATGCAGATGATAAACGGGTATTCATTGGACAGATATATTATACTAGAACTGACACGTGATTACATTTTCATGCAATGTGGGTGCATAGATCCTGAGAAATCAGTACCCAGAACAATCACCTCTGGCCGTAATAACGGCCTTGATACGCCTGGGCATTGAGTCAAACAGAGCTTGGATGGGGTGTACAGGTACAGCTGCCCATGCAGCTTCAACACGATACCACAGTTCATCAAGAGTAGTGACTGGCGTATTGTGACGAGCCAGTTGCTCGGCCACCATTGACCAGACGTTTTCAATTGGTGAGAGATCTGGACAATGTGCTGGACAAGGCAGCAGCCGAACATTTTCTGTATCCAGGAAGACCCGTACAGGACCTGCAACACGCGGTCCTGCATTATCCTGCTGAAATGTAGGGTTTCGCAGGGATCGAATGAAGGGTAGAGCCACGGTTCGTAACACATCTGAAATGTAACGTCCACTGTTCAAAGTGCCGTCAATGCAAACAAGACGTGACCGAGAAGTGTAACCAATGGCACCCCATACCAAAACGCCGGGTGATACGCCAGTATGGCGATGACGAAAAAACGCTTCCAGTGTGCGTTCACCGCGATGTCGCCAAACACGGATGCGACCATCATTATGCTGTAAACAGAACCTGGATTCATCCGAAGAAATGTCGTTTTGCGATTCGTGCACCCAGGTTCGTCGTCGAGTACACCATCGCAGGCGCTCCTGTCTGTGATGCAGCGTCAAGGGTAACCGCAGCCATGGTCTCCGAGCTGATAGTCCGTGCTGCTGCAAACGACGTCGAACGGTTCGTGCAGACGGTTGTTGTCTTGCAAACGTCCCCATCTGTTGACTCAGGGATCGAGACGTTGCTGCACGATCTGTTACAGCCATTCGGATAAGATGCCTGTCATCTCGTCTGCTGGGGATACGAGGCCGTTGGGATCCAGCACGGCGTTCCGTATTACCCTCCTGAACCCACCGATTCCATATTCTGCTAACCGTCATTGGATCTCGACCAATGCGAGCAACAACGTCGCGATACGATAAACCGCAATCGCGATGGGCTACAATCCGACCTTTATCAAAGTCGGAAACGTGATGGTACGCATTTCTCCTCCCTTACACGAGGCATCACAACAACGTTTGACCAGGCAACGCCGGTCAACTGCTGTTTGTGAATGAGAAATCGGTTGGAAACTTTCCTCATGTCAGCACGTTGTAGGTGTCGCCACCGGCGCCCACCTTGTGTGAATGCTCTGAAAAGCTAATAATTTGCATATCCCAGCATCTTCTTCCTGTCGGTTAAATTTCGTGTCTGTAGCACGTCATTTTCGTGGTGTAGCAATTTTAATGGCCAGTAGTGTACGTGGCACTATTTTTCAACACAGTCACCAAATCTCTGTAAACAATGGTGGGAACGTTCCAGCAATCGTTCAGTTCCTAGAAGGTAGAAATCCGCTCCTTGATCACGGAGGACTGATGATACCAGCTGTGTTGATATGCGTCTAAAAAAAGGAACAGGAAGTGTTACGTACGTAACAAAACATTCACTTATCAGGGAATGACCCTAATGCAGGAGTAATGAGTGAGCAGGGAAACTGGAATATGTAACCCCTTCTGACAATACGCCACTGTTGTTGCACAGTGGTCTTAACGAGTGAAGACAAGTGCAGCTTACTTCCTGAAGCCCCTAAGTATATTACAGAAAAAATAACAAAGTGTTGAGATTCATCTCTATGTATGAATGAACCTGAAAGGGACGTGGAATCATGCCGACTCAGCGACATGGTCACCTGGCGCTAGGTTTATCAGTTAGGATCATTGTCGCGAACAGTCCGATCGAGGTGGTCCCACAGATTCCCGATTGGGTTTCAATCCGGGGAATTTGGTGGTAAGGGGAGAACTATAAACTCATCCTGGTGTTCTTCGAACCACGCACATGCACTTCAAGTTGTGTGACATGTTGCATTGTCCTGCTGGTAGGTGCCATCGTGTCGAGGAAAAACAAATTGCATGTAGGGATGGACATGGTCCCCAAGAATAGATGCATACCTGTGTTGATCCGTTGTGGCTTCCGGAACGAGGAAATCAGCTATAAAATGCCACGAAAAAAATCTCGAGACCATAACGCTCCCTCAGCCGGCACGGACCTTTCCAAAGATTGTTGCGAAATATTTCGCGCCGTACTCGCCAACGGCCATCCATTAAAACTTGATTCATGTCTATGGGCCACCTGTAGCTACAAAGGGGACTCTTGCAGTGCTGGCGTGGAAATTCCAGATGTTGGGACATGTCCTGAGGCATCAAGTAATCGTCAGTTTGGTAATGATGGGAAGTACGAGGGAGTAAAAATTATCGAGGAAGGTCAAAGGATACTCTAAGCAGCTTCAGATGAATTTCGGTTGCAGTCGTTATTTAGAGATGAAGAGGCTTGTACAGGACAAACTAGAGAATAGAACTACAAACCAGTATTCAGACTGAATACCACAACAACAACAGCAGCAACAACAACAACACTATTAATTACATATCACACGTGAGAGTATATGTACAAAGCTGCCAGAGTTCTAATTCCGAGATGCAAGTTGGAATTCCGCATTGACACTTGCAGCTGTGGGAGAACGCTCACCGAAGGTCTGTTTCAGTGAGTTTAAAACATGCAATAAATTCCGAACGTCTCTTTTATGTAATTATTTTACGAGCCAAATTCTTCAGTTTGAACTGATGAATTTTTGAAGAGAGTGAAAATGACGTCGTTAAGCTGAACAAACAGGAAGAGTGCTTTTTAGGTGGTCTTTAGCAGGGTAATATTTTCCTCTCGGTAGCCTAAATGAATGGAAGAGTCCATTATGTAACGTATCATAGAGCTGATTGTGAGGCAATGACTCCCAAACGACTGGCCCGTAGACATGTGGTCCCCGCTGCAGGTGGCTGTATGTTCTTCTTCTTCCAACAGATTAAGGAGAGTGTGAATGCCCTCTCATGCAGTCATCGTGACTAGAAGTGGCGGTCGGTCATATAACGGCATCACACAGACCCCACTGTTTGTACACTGCCCAGCTATCTTTGCTATCTCTCTTCTCGTAAAAGGAGAAACAGAGTCCGACATATATGCATCGTCCTATAATAAAAACGACTGTACGAGATAGTACAGTGGTTTGTACACTGGAGTCCACATCGACGACGGCTATTTTTCTTTTCAAGGTCCATTCGGTAGCGAAATTGAAACCACAGTGAAAATCAAACATGTTTTGTTTGTAACATTTAGCTACATCCTCCAGCTGCTTCACTGCGCAGTCGCTATTCCGACTTACACATTTGTCGTAGCGGTGCACCGGCTTTTCAATACCCGTGTCATATAAGGCAGCCGCCTGCGTTTTCCGCCAATTTTCTATTCTTGTACCAATTCTGCTTGTTGATCGTAAAGTGGAAGTTTATTCATATATATAAATAAGGGTGGACCCAATATTGAACACTGTGGGACTCCCTTTGTGATTTCTCCCCTGTCACTAAATTTTCTACCATTCCGACATTGTGTGAATTACTCAGCACACTCTTTTTCATTCTGTTTGTTAAGTACTATTTAAACCAGCTGTGCGTAGAGCCATGAATTACATAATACTTGAGTTTTTCTAATACAGTAAAATGAGCTACACATTCAAAGGCCTTGGAAAGAGCACAAAAAATACCAACTGACGATATATTGTTATTTAAGGCTTGTACTGTTTGGTGAGTGAATATACAAATACCAATCTCAGTCCAGAAGCTCTTCTGGAATCCAAACTGTTTTCCGAATAATTCTGAAAAAGATATCAGTATGGAAATTGGGCTATAAGTCTGTCTTGTCATATTTCTTATGGAGAGGTTTAACAGTTGCATATTTTACCTGTCTGGGAAAATTCCCTGTGCAAGAATTCACATTCGCTTGTTCTGAACTGACCTTCTGTTCTGAATTGGCGTTCTCAGGTAATCCTGGTCCACTCGCTGAACAAGATCATCGGTTGATACGCGATTTCTTCCCTGACCGTCTGATCATAACCGTCTGTATGTCCTGCTTCAAAGTTCCTGCACCGTTGTCGGACTTTGGTGCCAGACATGACAGTTACGTTATGTGGACTGCATGAAATCAAGTGGAACCGCACTAAATAAAGATATCGAATGACAGCATGCACTTCAAACTTGGCAGGAGACACTATTGTCCCAGCCATGTTTACGTGCTCACCGTGCGCTCAGAACTCGTTAAGTGCGACGTGACGCGGTCGACAGTAGAGACACAGCGCAACGTATCTGCGCAGAGCTTAATTGGATTTTCGCTGTGGTTTTAATTTCGCTACCGATAGGACCTTGAGAAGAAATAGCCCTCATTCATAAAGAATGCTTCAGATAAAGTGTTTTTCTCTGCATTTAACAAAATAATAGGTGAAAGGAATATTTATTTAGATAGATGAACGTAAGAAACTTTAATATTTCTGTGAAGTTATGAACCTAGTTTATGTAATTATTTTATCAGATAGTTCCAGCAATGAGTTAAAATGTTTTAAATAGAAGATTACTTTTTCTGTCATGCGACAGATGTACACTGCCTGAAAAAAAGAGTAAATGAAGCAGGCAGAAAACTGGGTGGGGTGTCAATGTACCTACGTACAAGTACATACCACCTACGGGGATTTAAATGATTATAGCTGCAGTTCTCTATGAGAGGTAGAACTCATAGCATAGTACAGTAACGTTGTTCATGTTTAGTGTTGTTACCAGGCCTGGTAGGGCATATAAGAGTCGTGGACTACTTCAGGTGCTGAATGATTACTGTGAAGGGCTAGTGCGAGACGTCGTTATCAGCACCTGACAGAGCTTCAAAGTAATCTCATCGTAGGTCCTCATATGGCCAGGTGGTCGAATCGTGCAATATCCATATTTATGGTGCATTCAGATATGGCTGTGACCTCACGTTGGACTGCATGGGAACGTGAGGAAAGGCATATTCGTCGTCAAGGTTCTGGTCCACATCTGACCACCGAATTGGAGGATCCTCCTTGTCTGCCGCAGACACATACACTCTGTGATCAAAAGTATCCGGACACCCTCAAAAATATACGTTTTTCATATGAGGTGCATTGTGCTGCCACTTACTGCCAGGTACTCCAGATCAGCGATCTCAGTAGTCATTAGACGTCGTGAGAGAGCAGAATGGGACGCTCTGTGGAACTCACGGACTTCGAAGGTGGTCAGGTGACTGGGTGTCACTTGTGTCATATGTCTGTACGCGAGATTTCCACACTCCTAAACATCCCTAGGTCAACTGTTTCAGATGTGATAGTGAAGTGGAAACGTGAACGGACACGTACAGCACAAAAGCGTACAGGCCGACCTCGTCTGTTGACTGACAGAGACCACCGACAGTTGAAGAGGGTCATAATGTGTAATAGGCAGACATCTACCCAGATCATCACACAGGAACTCCACAATGCATCAGGATCCACTGCAAGTACTATGAAACTTAGGCGGGAGGTGAGAAAACTTGCATTTCATGGTCGAGCGGCTGCTTATAAGCCACACATCACGCTGGTAAATTCCAAACGACGCCTCGCTTGGTGTAAGGGGCGTAAACATTGGACGAACAGTGAAAAAACGTAGTGTGCAGTAACGAGTCACGGTACACAATGTGGCGATCCGATGGCAGGGTGTGGGTATGGCGAATACTCGGTGAACGTCATCTGCCAGCGTGTGTAATGCCAACAGTGAAATTCGGAGGCCATTGTGTTATAGTGTGGTCGTGTTTTTCATGGAGGAGGCTTGCACCCCTTGTTGTTTTGCGTGGCACTATCACAGCACAGGCCTACATTGATGTTTTAAGCACGTTCTTGTTTCCCACTGTTGAAGACTGGGAGACTGATATAGACTGGGAGACTCAAACGTTCATAACGGGTGGCAGGGACAAAGAATCCAGTGAAATTTTTTTTAAGTGCTTTATCTGAAAACTACCTTGAGCAGTTAAACAGAGAACCGACTCGTGGCGATAACATATTAGACCTTCTGGTGACAAACAGATCCGAATTATTTGAAACAGTTAACGCAGAACAGGGAATCAGCGATCATAAAGCGGTTACGGCATCGATGATTTCAACCGTAAATAGAAATATTAAAAAAGGTAGGAAGATTTTTCTGTTTGGCGAAAGTGACAAAAAGCAGATTACAGAGTACCTGACGGCTCAACAAAAAAGTTTTGTCTCAAGTACAGATAGTGTTGAGGATCAGTGGACAAAGTTCAAAACCATCGTATAATATGCGTTAGATGAGTATGTGCCAAGCAAGATCGTAAGAGATGGAAAAGAGCCACCGTGGTACAACAACCGAGTTAGAAAACTGCTGCGGAAGCAAAGGGAACTTCACAGCAAACATAAACATAGCCAAAGCCTTGCAGACAAACAAAAATTACGCGAAGCGAAATGTAGTGTGAGGAGGGCTATGCGAGAGGCGTTCAATGAATTCGAAAGTAAAGTTCTATGTACTGACTTGGCAGAAAATCCTAAAAATTTTGGTCTTATGTCAAAGCGGTAGGTGGATCAAAATAAAATGTCCAGACACTCTGTGACCAAAATTGTACTGAAACAGAGGATGACAGACTAAAGGCCGAAATACTAAATGTCTTTTTCCAAAGCTGTTTCACAGAGGAAGACAGCACTGTAGTTCCTTCTCTAGATTGTCGCACAGATGACAAAATGGTAGATATCGAAATAGACGACAGAGGGATAGAGAAACAATTAAAATCGCTCAAAAGAGGAAAGGCCGCTGGACCTGATGGGATACCAGTTCGATTTTACACAGAGTACGCGAAGGAACTTGCCCCCCTCCTTGCAGCAGTGTACCGTAGGTCTCTAGAACAGCGTAGCGTTCCAGAGGATTGGGAAAGGGCACAGGTCATTCCCGTTTTCAAGAAGGGTCGTCGAACAGATGTGCAGAACTACAGACCTATATCCCTAACGTCGATCAGTTGTAGAATTTTGGAACACATATTATGTTCGAGTATAATGACTTTTCTGGAGACTAGAAATCTACTCTGTAGGAATCAGCATGGGTTTCGAAAAAGACGGTCGTGTGAAACCCAGCTCGCGCTATTCGTCCACGAGACTCAGAGGGCCATAGACACGGGTTCACAGGTAGATGCCGTGTTTCTTGGCTTCCGCAAGGCGTTCGATACAGTTCCCCACAGTCGTTTAATGAACAAAGTACGAGCATATGAACTATCAGACCAATTGTGTGATTGGATTGAGGAGTTCCTAGATAACAGAACGCCGCAAGTCATTCTCAATCGAGAGAAGTCTTCCGAAGTAAGAGTGATTCCAGGTGTGCCGCCGGGGAGTGTCATAGGACCGTTGCTATTCACAATATACATAAATGATCTGGTGGATGACATCGGAAGTTCACTGAGGCTTTTTGCAAATGATGCTGTGGTGTATCGAGAGGTTGTAACAATGGAAAATTGTACTGAAATGCAGGAGGGCCTGCAGCGAATTGACGCATGGTGCAGGGAATGGCAATTGAGTCTCAATGTAAACAAGTGTAATGTGCTGCGAATACATAGAAAGATAGATCCCTTATCATTTAGCTACAAAATAGCAGGTCAGCAACTGGAAGCAGTTAATTCCATAAATTATCTGGGAGTACGCATTACGAGTGATTTAAAATGGAATGATCATATAAAGTTGATCGTCGGTAAAGCAGATGCCAGACTGAGATTCATTGGAAGAATCCTAAGGAATTGCAATCCGAAAGCAAAGGAAGTAGATTACAGTACGCTTGTTCGCCCACTGCTTGAATACTGCTCAGCAGTGTGGGATCCGTACCAGATAGGGTTGATAGAAGAGATAGAGAAGATCCAACGGAGAGCAGCGCGCTTCGTTATAAAAATGGTTTAAATGGCTCTATGGGACTCAACTGCTGAGGTCATTAGTCCCCTAGAACTTAGAACTAGTTAAACCTAACTAACCTAAGGACATCACAAACATCCATGCCCGAGGCAGGATTCGAACCTGCGACCGTAGCGGCCTTGCGGTTCCATACTGCAGCGCCTTTAACCGCACGGCCACTTCGGCCGGCCGCGCTTCGTTATAGGATCATTTAGTAATCGCGAAAGCGTTACGGAGATGATAGATAAACTCCAGTGGAAGACTCTGCAGGAGAGACGCTCAGTAGCTCGGTACGGGCTTTTGTTAAAGTTTCGAGAACATACCTTCACCGAAGAGTCAAGCAGTATATTGCACCCACCTACGTACATCTCGCGAAGAGACCATGAGGATAAAATCAGAGAAATTAGAGCCCACACAGAAACATACCGACAATCCTCATTTCCACGAACAATACGAGACTGGAATAGAAGGGAGAACCGATAGAGGTACTCAGGGTACCCTCCGCCACACACCGTCAGGTGGCTTGCGGAGTATGGATGTAGATGTGGAAGAGCAATTCGGGGATGGTGATTGCATCTTTCAACACGATCGAGCACATGTTCATAATGCACGGCCTGTGGCGGAGTGGGTACACGACAATCCCTGTAATGGACCGGCCTGCAGAGAGTCCTGACCTGAATCCTACACAACACCTTTGGCATGTTTTGGAACGCCGACTTCGTGCCACTCCTCACCGACCGACATCGATACCTCTCCTCAGTGCAGCATTCCGCGAAGAATGGGCCGCCATTCCCCAAGAAACCTTTCAGTACCTGATTAAACGTATTCCTGCGAGAGTGGAAGCTGTTATCAAGGCTAAGGGTGGTCCAACACCATATTGAATTCCATCATTACCGATGGAGAGCTCCACGAACTTGTAAGTCATTTTCAGCCACGAGTCCGGATACTTCTGATCACATAGTGTAGTAACTTCTTCACATCTGCGTCAGCCATCCGAGAACAAGCAATGGACTCCCTGGGACATTGGTCGGAGACTAGCGGCAGCTTAACGAGGAAATGACTCTCCCATACGTAAACCGCCGTTAACACCGAAACACAGACGGCTGCGCTTGGAGGGGTGCCTTGACTGGGAAGCATGGACTGTTGATGAATGGTGACACATTGCACTCAGCTATGACTCGCGCTTTTGCACTACCCCGGGTGACCAACGTCTGCGAGTACCGCGGCGACCTCGGGGAGCAGTCCATTCTTCCAATGTTTTGGAGCGCCACGGCGGTGTTGTTACTGGCGTCATGGTGCGGCGAGCCATCGGGTATGGCTTCAAGTCAAGGCCGGTAATAACTGAGATAACACTGACAGGAAAACTGTGCTTCACAGGTATGGTATCCTGCGTCCTCATGTCTTACCTCTCAATCGAGAGTATCGTGGTGCCATTTTTCAACAGTACTATGCTCGTCCACACATAGCACGTGTCGCTATGAACTGTCTGCTTGATGTCGAGGTACTTCCGCGAGCAGTAAGATCCTCATATCTGTTTCCGATAGAATATGTATGGGACCAGCTCGGATCTCAACTCTGTCCCACTGCCAATATCCAGGTTATCAAGGACCAGGGAAGACGTTTGAAACTCTTCCTAACCTAATGGATGCATGAACCCGTGACAGCGGGGTGGAGTGCAACGTCATACTGATAAGTCAAGTTCTCTGTAAATCTGATTTTGTTTCGTAATCACTGACGTAGCATCACTTACCCTCTCAAACCGTGAAGTTTCATTTCATATCCTCTTCCACTTCTGGGTATTGTATTGTATTGTATGTTAACCGTCGTGTCTTACGGAGAGAGTATATGCGGCACTGTTTTAAGCTCGATGGTACCCTGGCGGCTATTCGGGAGGACTAGGCTATGAGCCGACACCAAGTTTCATTATCTCCCATTCGTTCAACCTTAAAACGAAAAAAACACTAAGAGGGGTAGTCATACAGTCACCTCGAGAAAATAAAGTTACGTAATGAATGTTTTGTTTGTTTCAGGTTGACGCCTATAGTCTAGGCGATGCAGTAATTTGTTTTCTACATTTGAATGATAAATACGTTGCAACAATCCATACTGAGCTGGCGTAACTGCATGATAAAAAAGCACCATCATATGACACAGTGTGGCGCAGACGTACGCGGAGTGTCGAACAAGTCTGAATGACGATGAAAGAACTGACAGGCTATCTCTCTGGGAATTGCAAAAGAAGTGCGGGCCCTTATGGGCGAAGGATGGCAAATTGGAATGGAAACGATAGTCGACAAAGTGAAAATCAATCACAGATCGGTGTTTACGATCTCGCACAGTCTGAACTCTGTAAAAAGGTCGACAAGCGCTGGGTTCTCCGACTGCTCACTACCGAGGGAGCATCGTTTCTGTTGCACTGTGTGTCAGGTCAATCCAGACGACTTCTTTAGCCGTCTGTGTTGGGTGTATCAGTATATCCCCGAGACAAAGAAGTAAAGTGAGCAACGAAAACATGTACAGTGTTATTTAAAATGGCCTAAATACTCCCAAGTGATTGTAAAAATGTTTGCATGATTATATGTATGCGAACAGCAAATCAAGTTTTTTGTCACAGTGATCTTTAGCCACATAGCTTTTAGACCAAAGGAGAGGATATTTTGCATAGTTTATGCCGAAATTTCAAGATAACAGTGAAAATTTAATTTTTCAACAGATTGGTGTCTCAGTGGACTTCCACAAGAATGTTCGTGAGTTCTTGGATACTGAGCTATCAGGACGACGGGTCGATCGTGCGTCAGCCGGCAATTTATAATAATGCAGTTTCTCACATTCCTTCAAACAAATGTAACTCTTCCATTATTCTTCTCTAAATCTGGCTTATGAGAGTGTCACATATAACATATTATTGCTCCAATGTTGCCAAATTGCCCTTCGTAAAAGTCCACTTTCTACCGATGAAATTTTGTTATGAGCATTTTTGTACTGCTGATATGGCAGGATTCGCTCACTACGCAATTTTTCTTTGCCCTGTACAAACCGTTTGAAGATGAGTTAGCTAATCGGTCGTTGCGTGTCCACAGCAACCATCCCTGTATTCCCATTGCCGGCCGTGGTGGCCAAGCGGTTAAAGGCACTACAGTCTGGAACCGCGCGGCCGCTACGGTCGCAGGTTCGAATCCTGCCTCGGGTATGGATGTGTGTGATGTAGTTAGGTTTAAGTAGTTCTGAGTTCTAGGGGACTGATGACCTTAGAAGTTAAGTCCCATAGTGCTCAGAGCCATTTGAACCATTTGTATTCCCATTAAGTGATGTCAGAAAACCAGGAGCAACATACACTCCTGGAAATTGAAATAAGAACACCGTGAATTCATTGTCCCAGGAAGGGGAAACTTTATTGACACATTCCTGGAGTCAGATACATCACATGATCACACTGACAGAACCACAGGCACATAGACACAGGCAACAGAGCATGCACAATGTCGGCACTAGTACAGTGTATATCCACCTTTCGCAGCAATGCAGGCTGCTATTCTCCCATGGAGACGATCGTAGAGATGCTGGATGTAGTCCTGTGGAACGGCTTGCCATGCCATTTCCACCTGGCGCCTCAGTTGGACCAGCGTTCGTGCTGGACGTGCAGACCGCGTGAGACGACGCTTCATCCAGTCCCAAACATGCTCAATGGGGGACAGATCCGGAGATCTTGCTGGCCAGGGTAGTTGACTTACACCTTCTAGAGCACGTTGGGTGGCACGGGATACATGCGGACGTGCATTGTCCTGTTGGAACAGCAAGTTCCCTTGCCGGTCTAGGAATGGTAGAACGATGGGTTCGATGACGGTTTGGATGTACCGTGCACTATTCAGTGTCCCCTCGACGATCACCAGTGGTGTACGGCCAGTGTAGGAGATCGCTCCCCACACCATGATGCCGGGTGTTGGCCCTGTGTGCCTCGGTCGTATGCAGTCCTGATTGTGGCGCTCACCTGCACGGCGCCAAACACGCATAAGACCATCATTGGCACCAAGGCAGAAGCGACTCTCATCGCTGAAGATGACACGTCTCCATTCGTCCCTCCATTCACGCCTGTCGCGACACCACTGGAGGCGGGCTGCACGATGTTGGGGCGTGAGCGGAAGACGGCCTAACGGTGTGCGGGACCGTAGCCCAGCTTCATGGAGACGGTTGCGAATGGTCCTCGCCGATACCCCAGGAGCAACAGTGTCCCTAATTTGCTGGGAAGTGGCGGTGCGGTCCCCTACGGCACTGCGTAGGATCCTACGGTCTTGGCGTGCATTCGTGCGTCGCTGCGGTCCGGTCCCAGGTCGACGGGCACGTGCACCTTCCGCCGACCACTGGCGACAACATCGATGTACTGTGGAGACCTCACGCCCCACGTGTTGAGCAATTCGGCGGTACGTCCACCCGGCCTCCCGCATGCCCACTATACGCCCTCGCTCAAAGTCCGTCAACTGCACATACGGTTCACGTCCACGCTGTCGCGGCATGCTACCAGTGTTAAAGACTGCGATGGAGCTCCGTATGCCACGGCAAACTGGCTGACACTGACGGCGGCGGTGCACAAATGCTGCGCAGCTAGCGCCATTCGACGGCCAACACCGCGGTTCCTGGTGTGTCCGCTGTGCCGTGCGTGTGATCATTGCTTGTACAGCCCTCTCGCAGTGTCCGGAGCAAGTATGGTGGGTCTGACACACCGGTGTCAATGTGTTCTTTTTTCCATTTCCAGGAGTGTACATTTGATGATGTGAATCCCAGTACTGCCGAATACGAAACCAGTGCCATAAAACCTATGGCACCTCGGTTGGTTTGCCTATCTGAGTACGCCTCATATACCGACTTCAGGCTTCCATACAGAACACTCGACGTGTGTCGTAAATTGGATGGCTCTGGTTCGAGACCCAAGTCAGCCGCTATCAGACAAATGACGCCTTGTTTCAGTAAACTACACCAGGCCTTTTTCGAATACCTTCCTTTCGTAAGGCCCTCCAGACTTCACCGACGATCCTTATCTTAAGTGAGAAAGTCAGATGCTTAATGGAAATGGAAATGAGCATTTGACGTCATTGACCGGGAGGCCCTTTACGGGGCAGGTCCGGTCGCCTTGGTGCAGGTCTTATTACATTCGGCGCCACATTGGGCGGCCTGCGCGCCGGATGGAGATGGAATGATGATGAAGACAACACAACACCCGGTCCCTGAGCGGAGAAAATCCCCGACCCAGCCGGGAATCGAACCCGGGCCCGTAGGACGGCAATCCGTCACGCTGACCACTCAGCTATCGGGGTGGACAGCTGCTTAATGATCATCTCTGTTGATGTGATTTTAAAATATCGAAAGAAAAATTATCTTTCTCGGTAAGCACGCGGAGTGCTACTCCGGGCCCGCTCAGTTGGCGAGTTACTGTGTGACGTATTTAGATCATCTAACGATGACTTGCTAATCAACTTTCAATGGGTCTTCAGGAAAACCTCCTGAGTATTTTGATATAAGGGACACATAGCCTCCGGTGACTTGTTACAAAGTTATTGCATTTCGTTTGGTTTATTGCCTCAATTAGATATGTATTTGTATTGCACTGAAAATAGTGCACAACAGTGCAAATTTTGACGGATATGCATGTGCCTTTTGGTTGGAAACGAACTTGTTCCAATGAGCCACACTACTTGCTGTGGTCAACACTAACGTTCACTTAACTCTTCGCCCTGAAGGCTGCAAACACTACTGCGTGGTTCTGTCTGGGATAGTTTTTCCGGCAGTGTTAGCTGTACGCTAATACTGATACATAGCAATACGAACAGGTTTATTGACGAAGAGCTGGACATCACGCACAACGTTTGTGGTGTCAATGAATACAATGCAAGAGTGGCACAATGACTGTGCGCTGTGCTGTTGACACAGCGGCGGTAACCTCGTCACAGTACTTTTGGACCTGGACTTAAGTGTTTTGGGTTCTACGGTCTTACGATTACATATTACAGGTTTATTAACTCTTATCAAGGTATGTTCACAGAAGCAAAGATAACTGGAGTAAGAAACCGAGTAAGCTATTATTATACTGTAAAGAGGCATCGGTGATCACTGGTTCCTATACCGAAATACTCAGAAAGCATTCTCGAACAATCTCTCAGATTTCGTCGGTGATGTTCTGGTCTCCTATGAGTCGTCAGATATTTGCGATTTCGTTTTCGGTACGTGTACCTGGAGTCAACCCAAGCAAATAACGTTCACCACTTCCTTCATACAGGGTGTTTCAAAAATGACCGGTGTATTTGAAACGGCAATAAAAACTAAACGAGCAGCGATAGAAATACACCGTTTGTTGCAATATGCTTGGGACAACAGTACATTTTCAGGAGGACAAACTTTCGAAATTACAGTAGTTACAATTTTCAACAACAGATGGCGCTGCAAGTGATGTGAAAGATATAGAAGACAACGCAGTCTGTGGGTGCGCCATTCTGTACGTCGTCTTTCTGCTGTAAGCGTGTGCTGTTCACAACGTGCAAGTGTGCTGTAGACAACATGGTTTATTCCTTAGAACAGAGGATTTTTATGGTGTTGGAATTCCACCGCCTAGAACAAAGTGTTGTTGCAACAAGACGAAGTTTTCAACGGAGGTTTAATGTAACCAAAGGACCGAAAAGCGATACAATAAAGGATCTGTTTGAAAAATTTCAACGGACTGGGAACGTGACGGATGAACGTGCTGGAAAGGTAGGGCGACCGCGTACGGCAACCACAGAGGGCAACGTGCAGCTAGTGCAGCAGGTGATCCAACAGCGGCCTCGGGTTTCCGTTCGCCGTGTTGCAGCTGCGGTCCAAATGACGCCAACGTCCACGTATCGTCTCATGCGCCGGAGTTTACACCTCTATCCATACAAAATTCAAACGCGGCAACCCCTCAGCGCCGCTACCACTGCTGCACGAGAGACATTCGCTAACGATATAGTGCACAGGATTGATGACGGCGATATGCATGTGGGCAGCATTTGGTTTACTGACGAAGCTTATTTTTACCTGGACGGCTTCGACAATAAACAGAACTGGCGCATATGGGGAACCGAAAAGCCCCATGTTGCAGTCCCATCGTTCCTGCATCCTCAAAAAGTACTGGTCTGGGCCGCCATTTCTTCCAAAGGAATCATTGGCCCATTTTTCAGATCCGAAACGATTACTGCAACACGCTATCTGGACATTCTTCGTGAATTTGTGGCGGTACAAACTGCCTTAGACGACACTGCGAACACCTCGTGGTTTATGCAAGATGGTGCCCGGCCACATCGCACGGCCGACGTCTTTAATTTCCTGAATGAATATTTCGATGATCGTGTGATTGCTTTGGGCTATCCGAAACATACAGGAGGCGGCGTGGATTGGCCTCCCTATTCGCCAGACATGAACCTCTGTGACTTCTTTATGTGGGGACACTTGAAAGACCAGGTGTACCGCCAGAATCCAGAAACAATTGAACAGCTGAAGCAGTACATCTCATCTGCATGTGAAACCATTAAGCCAGACACGTTGTCAAAGGTTTCGGGTAATTTCATTCAGAGACTACGCCATAATATTGCTACGCATGGTGGATATGTTTTCCAGACCGCAGCGCCATCTGTTGTTGAAAATTGTAACTACTGTAATTTCGAAAGTTTGTCTGCCTGAAAATGTACTGATGTCCCAAGCATATTGCAACAAACGGTGTATTTCTATCGCTGCTCGTTTAGTTTTTATTGCCGTTTCAAATATACCGGTCATTTTTGAAACACCCTGTAAGATGCCCAGTGTTAGCAGGAAACGTCGATTTGTTTCTCGTCACAAACAAAATGATTTCTAATGCAGAATTTTACATACCCTTCGATAGAGCGGTCCCAAATTTGTCTAGTACGATATTAGTTTTAGCAATATGGGATTAACAGGGACAGTAAAGAGTGAAGACAGTAGTCTAGCAGCGACATAGCCGTTCTTGCCCGCGCTGACTGCTATCCCCATGAAGCAGCGCTGCTCATGCGCTGTTGGAGTACCGGCTCGATAGTACTAGAGTAATCTGCGACCGCTCTATCAAATGGGCATGTACAATACGGCTCCATTTTTTTTTTAAAGAGGAAACGACTGTTCCCGTCGACGCTGGTCGTCACATGGAAGAAGTGAGTATTTGGTTGGGCTGACTCACCATACACATGCAGAAACACAATTACAAACATCTCCTGAAACGCCGTAAAACACACGTCTGACCATTTTCAGGAGAGACAGGGTGAAGAAAAATTCGCGCACTCGGACTTCGCAGCGCGATTCCTCACATACTAGCAATACAAAGATGTGTATCACAAATTTTCAGCATGCGCAAATTTCTGGCAGTAAATATACGTTACCAAGATTGGCAATCTGGAAACACTGTAAGACGTGTACAGTAACTACCTCTGTCAGCAGATAGGAACAGTGCTGTGCAGTGGGTGTAGTGGATAGCGTTTTGGATTAACATGCAGGAGTTCGAGGGTTCGACACTGGGTGGAGGCGTGTTTGATTTTATTAGCTAAATGTAGCCTGCGTGGTACGGTATTTGGCGTTTTAACCGTCATACGGTGATTACAGTGGGTCTTCTACGAAAAATGTTCACTTATATACTACGAACGCATAAATCGTTTTCATTGGTAAAGCCTTTTGTACGTCATTCCATTATACGGTTGGTGGTCGTCCATATTAGCAACTGCAAATGCATTTCATGTGTTTAATAGGTAATGTCTCAGAAAAAATTATTTCAGTGTTATGGAGAGACGTATTAGCCGGCCGAAGTGGCCGTGCGGTTAAAGGCGCTGCAGTCTGGAACCGCAAGACCGCTACGGTCGCAGGTTCGAATCCTGCCTCGGGCATGGATGTTTGTGATGTCCTTAGGTTAGTTAGGTTTAACTAGTTCTAAGTTCTAGGGGACTAATGACCTCAGCAGTTGAGTCCCATAGTGCTCAGAGCCATTTGAACCATTTGAGAGACGTATTGTTCGTAAAACAGCTTTGCTATGTGACTGGAGCGATTAAGAGCAAACTGTGTTCTTTAGTCTAAATGTGTTGAGTGGTGTTAACTGTATTGTTCAGAGGGACAAAAATCAAGGCCGCTAACATCTGTTAGTTCTGAAATCGGTGAAACAATATTTTATCAAGCAGTAACTTCGCATATTATATGGAACTCAAATAATACGTTGAAAGAAGTACGTATCGTGGAATAGAGGTCCTGCTGTTCATCAGCGCTACGGTCCCAGCGCCAAATTTTAATACCTATGCCTCAGTGTCTGTAGACAAGCCTCTAGAAAAGTTAGGCTGGACAGGAATCTGACCTTTCTCATCCAGTATCTTAAAAATTTAAAGCATCATCGTCATTTTCAGTTCTTAACCTGTATTGAGAATCACACGCAGATAACTGTGCACTGATGGTTCATATATGGCTCCTCGAAGAGATTTGAGACTCCAGTGCTGCAATGATAAAATTTGTATTAAGCCACAGACCCATCGGTCTGTTGTAAGCCTGTCTGTAAAGTGCAGAGCGAGCAGCGCTTGTGGTGTGGGAGAGGCCTGCCTGCCTCTGTTTTGCCGGCAAGGTGAGGACAGGAGGTGGCGTGAAGTTCCTGGCCACCTGTCTTTGCACCAAAGCCCTGGCTTAAGTTCTAGACGTCTGTAGTGTCTCATCAAGTGATGGCAGGCAACACTATTGTAGGTGATCCGTCCGTCGGATGGGGATGTTAAGCTCAGCAGCCCCTTTCGTGCTATTCGAAAATGGTTCAAATGGCTCTGAGCGCTATGGGACTTAACATCTGAGGTCATCAGTCCCCTAGAACTTAGAACTACTTAAACCTAACTAACCTAAGGACATCACACACATCCATGCCTGAGGCAGGATTCGACCTGCAACCGTAGCGGTCACGCGGTTCCAGACTGAAGCGCCTAGAACCGCTCGGCCACACCGGCCGGCACCTGCTAACCATTACGAACTCAAACCAAATGAGTCACGTAGTTATTTGCAAAATACTGTGTCAAGTAGTAAGGGTGCCACTCAAACGTATTCTTATTTACAGAAAAATAATTTTTTAAATAAGTTTCTTGAATATACTGTCAAAATATTGTTGGCGGCTCAGTTTTTGACCTTTCGCGGTCCAGATCTGGACCGCGGTCCGTCAGTTGGCGACCTTGATCTATAGGCTGATTCCAGTCTCATACGGGTCCTTTGCAGTGCACCTTTTAAACCAGTTGTGACACAGTGCTAACACATGTCCGGGACGCATTTTTTTCACTAAGCTCGTTAATACTGTAAAGAATACGGAAATTAACAACTGAAATAACTAACGCAAGAAACGGACACGAACAGATCTACCCAAATCGCTGTACCTTGCACTGTCCTACTACCCTGATACACGGGAAAGTAAAGATGTAAGTGGCGTATGGCATTGTTGGCTCGGATATCCAACGGGGTGGGTTCAGCCTGCAGCATTTCTGGCTTTACAGCCATCATATTCAGCTAAAAAGAGCTCTTCTTAGAGTAGCTGAGAAGGCAACAGTGGGGAGATGTGAGGTACCGATGGCAGATGGTTTTTTCGGTACGTGTATGGTGAGAAAGGCCGCCTAAATTCTATTCCGACTTCGCGACTGACTGCTGTCTGCGGAAGTAGCGCGCCAAAATGGATATATTTTGTTATAAATATTAGAAAACCTAAACAATGAATTTACTCGCATTTCATATAAAATCGCTTCTCAGTAACAGGCTATCATTCCATTATTTCAAAAGTGTCGATAACCTGTAGAATAATAGACAACTGCTAAACGAAAAGCAGACGAAGCACTTCGGAGATCTTCGGGTCGCGCCTAACTTGGATGGCAGGTGAGGTGGATCGGCTGACAGATGAGGGCTCCAGTGGCGGTTGCTGTGTAAGAGAACAGGAGCACGTGAACACTCTAAGTTTGGACACCTTGCGGATTTATTGGTTATTTTTCTTGAATATTGTTAAAAGTAACATAGATGCTGCAGTCCTAAGGATACAACACTTAAATCTACTGCGTTACTGCTCCTGTAGATTCTGTGAAACATGACATCAGGGTCGCCAGTACACCTCCAGTTGTGCACGTTTTAAGGAGCATGCGCATGCGCAACTCGCGTGACGTAATGGCCTTACGGATTTGATAGAAAAACGTGCACGGTTCATAAGGTACAACGCGAGCCCTTGCCACTCAACTAGAGGTTTACGTCAGTTCCACGAGGTAGTAACACACTGCGGCAGGCTTTTATCCCCGTTCGCTCGGCATAAATCTTGCTAGATGATAGCACATTCCCAAATACGATAATTCACTCACTATATACTGTAGTAAAATTAGATCGGACGATAATGTAGATTAAAGTTGTGCTGACAGTAAACCTATTTTGTGGGTCTCCGAATGAGTTATAGTACATTAAGTTGTGAATTCTATCATACAGTAATCCATTTGAGGCGCTGAGGATCATAAGGGCCTAAAGTACATCACCATCGACTGTGAGACTGCAGCATTTGTTCATGCTTCTGAAATCTGTTGATCTGATGGTGAGCCACGTTTATCTGTATTATAGGACCACATTGTACATCTGAAAACTCACGAAAAGCTGTATCACTGGTTTCTCCGATATTCACTTAAATGTGAGATCGATAGCGGTGTGCTTAAGGTCTTTATGAAAGTCAGCGCCTCATTTGTATTTTAGTCAGGTGACCATTTTGGTAAACATTACGACTTGAGTATAATCATTTCCATAAACGGCACTTTGTGTGTGGAGTTAGTTGTTAATTGTGCGGTAATCGGCTTTCGTGCGCAGTGTAAACGTGAACTATGTCGAATCTATATTAAATGCGAACAAAAAAGTAAAGCTGTGAGGATGGGTCGTGAGTCGTGCTTGGGTAGCTCAGGCGGTAGAGCACTTGCCCGCTTTGCAAAGGTGCCGAGTTCCAGTCTCGGTCCGGCACACAGCTTTAATCTGCCAGAAGTTTCATATCAGCGCACACTCTACTGCAGAGTGAAAATCTCATTCTGGGAACAGAAAAGTAAATTAGCAGCAAAAGCTAGCCGCAAAGGAACTAGGGCCTCCGAGAACGGATCCTCTGATTGAGAGTGTGACGAAATCAAATACGCGTGACCACAAGCGAACATTTAACAAGGAAGTGTACAGTTAGCACAAGTTGTTGTGTGGCTGCAGCGTAAGATCTGGAAGTAAATTCGTGAGCGAATACATCAGTTAGGGTGTTGCACATTTGTCCGAAAAAATGAAATGCACAAAAACTCCCAGTTACATAAAAATGCGAAATGGAGAGTTGCGAAAGCTTACACATTATTTCGTTATTGCCCTAAACTATACATAATTATGTACAAAACAACAAAATTCCACTAAAACAATTATTTCTTTTGTCAGATAAGTTGTGCATCTTATTATTTATTGTTATCATTATTACTGTTGTTATTATTATTGGCAATGGCAATAATTGCAGACACGTTGTCTGTCGCGGTCGGTGTCAGTTAAGACATAATTATGAATCTCTGGTTTGTAAATGTGGGAGCTCCATCGGCAATCATGGTCGTTGTTAGTTAAGAACTTAATTAGCAGTACAACTCAAATAATTAATGGATAACTTGATCAAGTTGATTAACTTTTTGAGGTCCCGTTCCGCTCTTCAGCAGAGACAGTACGAAGAGTTTCTATCTGAGTTCGATTCGTCGCATTCTGACTAAACGCAGCACAACAATGTTCGTTGGCTAAGTAAAGGTGGAGTGATAAAATGGTTTTGCAAAAGTAGAACTAACCACTTTCGTAGACAAGAAGCTACGAGTTCCTAGCAATCGAACGTTGTATTCTATCTGTGGCTTTCCTGAAAGACTTTCTGAAACGTTCAAACGAGCTCAAGTACCGACCTACACGGAAATGGGAATTACATATGTGATCTGACACGAAGCCTGTCTTCTTTCCGTCACAAGGTGAATATATCTGAAAAAGAAATGTAATTCAAGAATATAATCGCTTTCCAACAATTATTGAATATAAAAATAGTTCTTAAACAGTCATAGCAGTTTTTTCCAATTTTACGTCTGATCTTAAGAAGGAATTGCAGCAAGATTCCAAGACTTCGCTGAGATAGAGAAGTTGTCGCATTTCTTAAAATCGCCTTTTGAAGTTTCTGATGTGGCTGCGAAGTTGTTCCGCCATTCAAAGCCTTTCCTCCAAATGGAGATAACAGACTTGAAGGAAGACATTTCTTTGCTAACACAGAATAATTTTGGAGGAAACATTTTCCAGAAAAACAAGGAAATTGCAAAAAGTTAGCCATTTATCTGCTATTGTGTTTGGCTCCAGATATGTTTGTGGTACTACGTTCTCCAGTGTCTTTTGTATGGGGCCTGTTTGCTGTTGAAGCGGCCATAATGCTGCTTTGATCGTCACTGCAGGGGCAGTTCCTTCTTCTTCTTTAACAAAGGCTGTCGCATCGTCACATGATGCGGATGGTTTGAAAGTGAACTTGGAGTCCGAAACTTGTCACCATCAAATAAAATAAGAAAGATACTTCTTAATGCGACTTATGACGGGGCTAGAACCATTTATTTAATTCATTTTTAAAAAGATTTTTTTTGAAGAACCAGTATCTCTCAAGCCTAATGGTCGGCCACCTTGAAGACGCTCTTCGCATAAACTGCTCCCTGCGTGAACCTAAGTTAAAAAACTGCCTCAAGACCGGAAATGTAATTTCTCCCATTGATTCTGGAATACAGTTATGGCTACCTATTGTTGTTCATATTAGTCTCTGAGTGAAAATTAAAATAATATTAGTAAGAAATATGAGTTGCTTTTTTTGGGATTTCGATAAAAATTTTCAAAAGTATCCGGACCCCACCTAAAATTACTAACCGACCCCTGCTATAGGTCCTCCTTGTGACGGAACTGGGTAGATTGACTGCTATTCGGTTTGCAGACCAACTACACCTTCTGACAATGACTGAATGTAAGACAGTGAACGTCACGGCCTTCAGCGGTAACTAAGGCATCACCACGCTCGGCGGGAATGCCACACATTCCTCCCGAGTTTTCATACTCATCTGCAGAGCAGTCTGAATGGAATAGTACGTAATAATGCGGAAATGCTGGCGCAGAATAGTATCTTGGTGACAGCGAAAGCGAAGCTGGCACGAGAGCCTACTTTCGCTGGCGTAGGCGGCACCGCGCGGTCCGTCCTAAAAGCGCTTCCAGCCGAAGCAAAAGCACTCTTCCCCACCAACCGTCACCCGTACTTTCCGGCCTCGAAAGTGGCCGACGTCTGAAAGGTGAACAAATCCTTGTTAAGAGGAAGGCCGCCATGCCAAGTTTTTAAGAAAGGGCCTTTTGTAACTATCGAGTCGATGGTCAGTTGCCACCGTTGCAATCGATCCCTCAGACACACTGGAGACCGAGAGCAGTCCACAAAAATACAAATGAAAACTCCGAAAAGTTGTAACAGTTTTGTGTGGAGAACTTCGCGCACACAAAACGAACTGAAGACGTTGAAGACTTGCTCAGTAGCGTACCAACGCTTATTAACGAAAGTAAAACTGTTTACAACCCGAAGGTTGGTTTGAACACCGCAGTGCTTACTAGGCACGAGTAGGAACACAGTAGGCATACGGGGTCCAGAGTGGTTATAACTGGTTTCTTATCACTATATAAGATAAGGTCTTCCAGGTTGAACACTTGGGCTCCTTGCTTCCCCTACTCCCTATCCCTGGGGAACCACAGGGAATTGATCAAGGTCACCCAGGTAATCACCCAGGCAGTTGTGCTACTTACATTCAAAGTCATGACGTCATGTGACATTAAAATGGCGGCAACCCCCTCCGTTCCCCTCTGGACCAATGAGGATTAAAACACCCTCCACACCTTCATCTTTTATACGCTGTTGAAGTGACTGTTATTTCGATTGCGATGTGAAGTTCCTTTGGACATGCATACACTGCGGCGACCACACCGTTACGAAACACATCAAATGAATTCGCAACTGCGAATGACTACCATCAGCTGTATACTGGAATGACGACAATGAAAATTTGTGTCGAACCGGTACTCGAACCCGGATTTCCCGCTTCTCGCATAGTTGACAACGTATGGAAGTTCGGGTCTGGCCGTGAGTCGTAAACGAGGTAACCAAATGATAAGGCGACTGCTCGCGATAAGCGGGAAATCCGGGTTCGAGTTACGGATTGGCACAGATTTTCACTGTCGTCATTCCATTTTACAGCTGATCGTAGTCCTTATTTGCAGTTGCGAATTCATTTGATGTGGTTCATCTTTTATACACTACTGGCCATTGAAATTGCTACACCAAGAAGAAACGCAGATGATAAACTGGCAGTCATGAACAAATATATTATACTAGAACTGACATGTGATTACATTTTCACACAATTTGTGTGCATAGATCCTGAGAAATCAGTACCCAGAAAACCACCTCTGGCCGTAATAACGGCCTTGATACGCCTGGGCATTGAGTCAAACAGAGCTTGGATGGCGTGTACAGGTACAGCTGCCCATGTATCTTCAACACGATACCACAGTTCATCAAGAGTGGTGACTGGCGTATTGTGACGAGCCAGTTGCTCGGCCACCATTGATCAGACGTTTTCAATTGGTGAGAGATCTGGAGAATGTGCTGGCGAGGGCAGCAGTCGAACATTTTCTGTATCCAGAAAGGCCCGTACAGGACCTGCAACATGCGGTCCTACATTATCCTGCTGAGATGTAGGGTTCCGCAGGGATCGAATGAAGGGTAGAGCCATGGGTCGTAACACATCTGAAATGTAATGTCCACTGTTCAAAGTGCCGTCAATGACAACAAGATGTGACCGAGACGTGTAACCAATGGCACCCCATACCATCACGCCGGGTGATACGCCAGTATGGCGATGACGAATAAACGCTTCCAATGTGCATTCACCGCGATGTCGCCAAACACGGATGCGACCATCATGATGGTGTAAACAGAACCTGGATTCATCCGAAAAAATGACATTTTGCCATTCGTGCACCCTGGTTCGTCGTTGAGTACACCATCGCAAGCGCTCCTGTCTGTGATACAGCGTCAAGGGTAACCACAGCCATGGTCTCCGAGCTGATAGTCCATGCTACTGCAAACGTCGTCGAACTGTCCGTGCAGATGGTTGTTGTCTTGCAAACGTCCCCATCTGTTGACTCAGGGATCGAGACGTGGCTGCACGATCCGTTACAGCCATACGGATAAGATGCCTTTCATCTCGACTGCTAGTGATACGAGGCCGTTGGGATCCAGCACGGCGTTCCGTATTACCCTCCTGACCAACCAATTCCTCATTCTGCTAACAGTCATTGGATCTCGACCAACGCGAGCAGCAATGTCACGATACGATAAACCACAATTGCGATAGGCTACAATCTGACCTTTATCAAAGTCGGAAACGTGATGGTACGCATTTCTCCTCCTTACACGAGGCATCACAACAACGTTTCACCAGGCAACGCCGGTCAACTGCTGTTTGTGTATGAGAAATCGGTTGGAAACTTTCCTCATGTCAGCACGTTGTAGGTGTCGCCACTGGCCCAACCTTGTGTGAATGCTCTGAAAAGTTAATAATTTGCATATCGCTTCATCTTCTTCCTGTCAGTTAAATTTCGCGTCTGTAGCTCGTAATATTCGTGGTGGAGCAATTTTAATGGCCAGTAGTGTAGTTGGATCAGTTATGTGGGAGGGGTTATTCTGCAGCTGGATAGCTTAGTGAGATGATTTGTCTATTTCTTAATAACAGATTACGTTAAGTCACGTCACTTGAGTTCTATTTATTAACAAAAATATTACGTGGCACCAGCAGAGACGTCATCTAGGCAGATATGTAAGTACTCTCACTTTCATGTATTTCTCGTAGTTTCACGTATTTTTCATCTATTTTCCTATTTTATAACTGGAGGCACTCTGGAGCATAGGGAGAGGTTGTGTATGTTTGTAACAAATTACGTCACTCTAGGTCTATTTGTCAATAACATATTAAACAGCATCAGGAGAGACATCACCTACGCAGATATGTAAGTACTCTCAGTGTTGCACATCTTCCTCAGTTTTACGTATTTTACCGGATTTTCCAAAATTTTAAGTATTTTATCTCAGGCAATCACAATATAGAATTAGATACCACTGATAAAGAGTCACACCTCCCCTAATCCATCTCCTAAAACTGGGACACTCAGGAACGGGGCGGCGTAAGGATAGGCCGAGTCTATTAATAGCAAATTACGTCACTCGAGATTTGTTCAATATTTCGAAGCACCAGCAGAGGTCTCACACAGAGAGATAATGTGTAAGTAATCTCAGTTTTACGTATTTTCCTCAGTTTGCTGCATTGTACACAATTACTTGAACTATGTGTCAACATCGCGACGCGTCGGGTCACGAAACCACGTCACAGTGTCGCGTCGCTTCGGGTCACGTCGCGTTGCGTCACGTCAGCTTCATGATGCTTTCAGCTTTGGTTCCGATGTATGTACCATAGCTAAGCCTAAGCTGGTGTTTAACGTCATAGTAGTAGCTACGTACACGTTGGTAGAAATAATTGTATAAGAGATATCACACTGCATTACTAGATTATGTGACGTCATAGGAAAATTATGATGCCTCCAACCAAAGATACTGTATTTTTAGCACACCTCTTGCATGCTGGAGGCTAGATCGCCCTCAGACTCCGACTTTTGGGGTGTTGCAGCGAACGCCAGTGGTCGCGGACACAGTGCCCAGCAGTTGCCGAGGAAGTTGCGGCTGCTGCCTAACTTTGCTGCTATATCATTTCTGGCCGAGAGATCCTCCGCTCGTGGTAATAACGGCAAACAGATCCGAAGACGTAGGTGGAAATATCAAAGACCGATGCAAATCCACACCGCCCTCGTCACAGTATGTGCTGGATAATACCGACACGGCATGAAGATCCTCGTACGATCGTGATTGCCAGGTTGCGAACGGGAGTGCTCCAGGTGCCTGCCTAACAGTACGCCAGGCCATACCCCCAGACGTGTTAGAGAAATTTGCAATCACCTCCGACCCAGTAGCTGGCACAAATGCCGTTCAATCGTCCGGGGTGAGAGCGTCCCTCCACAGCGAAGCCTGTCGCAACTTGTCGACGCCTTTGCAGATAAACACTGCTACCAGTTTAAGCCCCAAGCACCCGCTCCCTCCCTGCTGCTCTGTGTAACGCCTAAACAAACAAGTCTTAACTCATGGACATCTACAACCTCACCAAAGGAAATCTGTGGACTCCTTTGCGGATAACCACTCCAACAGCTTAAGCGCCAAGCACATCCCTCCCCACCTCCTCGTCCTCCTCCCTCCAACCGTCATGCTTTTGAAACGAGTGCGGGTGACTCCATTTTGAGCTGGGCGGCCTCCCAAGTGGGATGAAGGCTCGTAAAAAAATAAACCCTGCAAGAATATGCGACATTATTATAAGCTTCGTATATTAACTACGGGGAAATTCGATTATGGTACGTGATTTCGACTGATCCACGTACAATACTTCCTTAGAGACCGAGCACTGTGTCTCGTTAAACTGATTCTCCAAACATTAATTACCAACGCGATTCAAAATTACGAACAATACACGCAGAATGACCGCTGGAAAAGCGAGTTGCACGTACTTGATAACAGTGCTATCAGCACCACGTTTGTGACGAGATGCTGCTCGTATGTGCCAGCACTACATACAGATGTACGAAGCACGAGGAGCGAGACTGCCACTATGAGACTGTAATAAGCCGTGCAACACGTGCCCGTATACGTGCCCACCAGTCGCGGGGAAAACCCATCTCATGGCTCCAAGTACGCGAGGGAAGCTATCCACGCAAAGCTGATACATGGAGGGGGATCACCGATCCGTGATGCTGTGAGTAACGGTCCAGACTTCTTTTTTTTCGGCGTCTGGTAAATTGCACCACCTCGACCGCAAAGCGGCAATTGAAGCAATAGCCAAAGAGTGCCTACACGCTGTCAGTAATCTCCAGAGGCCTGCTTGATAAAGCTACCAGCTCATCGCCTGTCAGACGCGAGGCAGACAGCAGAGACTGTCAGAGCAAAAACATTCAAAAATTAAATTTTTATCATACATTTGTGAGCTGCTACATACACTACAATATTAGTGAGTCGTAACTGGACTCAGTCCTCATACAAAATCATTTCACTCATACAACTCCTTAGGCATCTTGAATGGAATGATCACATAGGCTACATCATAGGTGAAGCAGGTGTTACACTTCAGCTCATTGGTAGTAGACTGGGAAAATAAATTTGTATGTAAAAAAGATTGTCTACGAAACACTCCTTCGACCCATCCTACAATACTGCTCTTAGGTGGGTGGGACCCATACGAGATAGGACTGACAAGGGATACGGAGCGCATACAAAGAAGGGCAGAGTCAATGGCTGCAGGTTTTCTTGCCCCAAGGCGAGCGTCAGTGAGATGCTGTAAAAGCTGATCTGGCGGACGCTTGAAGATAGACATCAGTTTTCCACGAAAACCAACTTACAATATTTCAAGAGCCTAGCAACATCGACAACCCTTTACGTGCTGCTTCCGCAGAGATCGTGAAGACAAGATTAGACTAATTACGGCATTTAAGCGATCATTCTTCCCGCACTTCATACGCGAAACCTTAATACGTGATACAACTGGAAGCACCCTCTGCCATGCTCTTGACAGCGGTCTGCAGAGCACAGTTATAGATTTAGATGTAGACTGAAAATGCTCATGACTCCTTACCACGACGACAATACGCTGCACGCTGAATTCATATCGTTTCATGGGACACGAATACACGTACACCTACAACGCGATTTTGCTAAATGTTATATGGAAATTTGACCGGAAATGCGTTCCAAGGGAGGTACACTCACTAGACTCCGCCCTAACAGTCCCCGGAAGGCCCAACGTTACCGACCGACCCGACCGCCTGGTCATCCTCGGATGTTTCGAGTTGCTGGATGCGGATTGGAGGGGAATGTGGTCAGGACACGACTCTTCAGGCCGTTGTCTGTTTTCGTGACTGCAGCCGCTACTTCTCAGTCAAGTAGCTCCTCAATTTGCCCCACGAGGGCTGGATGCACCCCTCTTGCCAACTGCGCTCGACAGACGTGGTGATCACCCATCCATTTGGTAACCAAGCACAACAGCGCAGAGCTTCGGTGATTTGACGGGAAACAGTATTACCACTGTGGCAAGGCCATTGACAGCACACCCACTTGAAGGTGGAGATAAAAGATCTTTGACAGTGATCAGGACGAGGCACTTGGCCCGCCAGCATGTGGTAAGCCAGACGACTGTATAGAACATTTTCCATGAAAACTGTCATTGTCCATGTCACTTAAGACTTATTACCTATGGACTCGGCGACGATTTTGTCGCTGGTTCGTCGCCCAGGCTACCATGGCACTAGGATTCTTGACATCCACCCTATTTACAAATGGTTCAAATGGCTCAGAGCACTATGGGACTCAACATCTTAGGTCATAAGTCCCCTAGAACTTAGAACTACTTAAACCTAACTAACCTAAGGACACCACACTCACCCATGCCCGAGGCAGGATTCGAACCTGCGACCGTAGCAGTCCGGCGGTTCCGGACTGCAGCGCCAGAACCGCTAGACCACCGCGGCCGGCCCCTATTTACAGATGAGGTTAATTTATAAGGGCGGTATCGTCAACTTTCACAACACCCACATGTGGGATACGGAGAATGCTTATGGTACTGTGGACGTGAACCATCAGCACCGATTCAGCCTCAATGTGTGGACGGGGATTATTGCCGACCGCCTCGTGGGACAAGTCATCCTTCCACAATGTCCCATATGCGAGGCATATCTGTACTTGCTGAGGGTGAAGCTGTCTGCCCCGCTGGAAGACATGCCTGTGGTGGTACGAAGGGTAATGTGGCTACTAAATGATAGTGCTCCAACTCACTGTCCTCTTGAGCGTGGAGAAGAAACACTAGTATAGACAGAACATTCCCACTTGCATGGTGTGTTCTCATGTGTGCTTTCAGTCGTTGAGACCTCTAATGTCAACGATCTTTTATCTCCACGTTCAAGCAGCTGTACCTCTCTTGGAACACATTTCCAGCCATATGTACATATGGCCTTTGTTGCTTATCTTCTCAGACCCGAAGTTTTTCCCCATTTAGCAAAGTCATCCAGCATCGTCTGCCAATCACCTGCCAAGAGCATTTTTGTAGTAACTGTCCTCACTTCTTCGAGTGTATGCTACCTAAACAACTCTTAGATTTCTGTTTCACTTTCTTGCCACTCAAACAAATCAGTCGTCATTAGCGTTGCCCTTCTTTGCATACAGTGGATGCCGCATTGGGGCCCGAACTTTTATGTATCCCATACCATTCAAGAGCAGGTCTTACAAGCGTTTTGTATGCTATCTCTTTTGTGCATAAACTGCGGATGTTCGATATTTACAAAATATCGATGTTGGAAATTTAGATATTGATGTTTCGACAGCGATGCAGAAGTCGTAGCATCGATATCAAAGTCAAAATCTCGACCTTCGATGTGGGCAAAAAAAAAGGCCACTTGTTATCAGTGTCAATAATTTTTTTGTCACTTAAACGAATTTTGCCTCTGATCATGCCTCGTAATGACATCTGTACAACACATTTGTGACTTGTCAAAGGCGGCCATGGGGGAGAGAAACAATATTTTTAGCGACAGTAAATCAAATAGAAGCAGTATTTCACATTTAGTGTCTAAAAACCCTCTTCAGGCAACAGAGAGTTCAAATTTTCGAAGTATCTCAGTATATACTTCAGAAGTTGGAATGGAGGGTGTACACTTGTCTGTACTCTAATGCATTTATTCATCGGTTGTAAATATGTATAACCTTTCTAAATTGTTGTAAATGAAGGCTTTTTAAATCTGTTGAAAGTTATTACACTTTTGCGCGAACTACCGTCGAGACATACATGCAAGAAGATGCTGAAAAAGAATTTAAAGTTAATCATAACTACTCCAAAACTAAAATTCAGAACGTAGACAGTTTAACACTCACGGCAGATATTTGGACGACAAGGTGCAGAGTAGAAGTTTCTTGGTGATTACCGTTCATGATTTGGATGGCTATAAAATGGAAATAGCTACTCATGTGCTCTGTGTGAGGACGACGTTCTTTTCGCGAAACACTATCCAGAAAATTTAGAGAACCGGCATTTGAAGCTGACTGCGAAACGGTTCTGCTGCCGCCAACGTATATTTCGCACAAGGACCACGAAAATAAGATAATACCAGTTTGGGCTCGTACGGAAGCATACGGACAGTCGTTTTTCCCTCCTCCTATTTGCGAGTGGAACAGGAAAGAAAATAACTAGTAGTCGTAGAAGATATCCTCGGTCATGCACCATACGGTGACTTGCGGAGTATGTGTTAGATGAAGATGTACCGCGTTGAAAAGGATCATAATTAGGTACTGACATGGTCAAATCGGCGGACGTGGCAGATGTAACGCACACAGGCTTTTGTGGTTAGTTGAAACAACCTACCTGCAGGATTTTCAGTACTCGTATTGTGTTGCATTAGATCGCAACAGTGTAAGTTTGGCAGAACAAGTGGTAGTCCAATAGTATCTGAGGGGAAATATTGGTTCAAATGGTTCAAATGGCTCTGAGCACTATGGGACTCAACTGCTGAGGTCATTAGTCCCCTAGAACTTAGAACTAGTTAAACCTAACGACATCACAAACATCCATGCCCGAGGCAGGATTCGAACCTGCGACCGTAGCGGTCTTGCGGTTCCAGACTGCAGCGCCTTTAACCGCACGGCCAGGGGAAATATGACAAACAAAAAATGAAGCCAGAGTCAGCTCCATGCTCACCAACGAGTTTTGACGACAGTCCTGGTTAAAGTCATTATAGTACTACCGTAAGTTAAAGAAGCCATCAGCGGAAACGGATATTAAGGTGAAATAAACTTCCAATGGAGACGCAAGCGTGGCAGAACCACTGTAATTTCCAATGAGTCCATATAAATTACGAGAACAATTTGTCAACTTGAGTTTAGAACAGAAAAAAGAAAGCCAGTTTCTCCGCCGAGTGGGTATCAGTTTTGCCGTGTATTGAAATATATGTAATTTGTTTCAAGACGCTTTTACTTGGTGTGATCTACAAGCCACGGGACACTTGGCTCAAAAATGGCTCTGAGCACTATGGGACTTAACATCTATGATCATCAGTCCCCTAGAACTTAGAACTACTTAAACCTAACTAACCTAAGGACAGCACACAACACCCAGCCATCACGAGGCAGAGAAAATCCCTGACCCCGCCGGGAATCGAACCCGGGAACCCGGGCGTGGGAAGCGAGAACGCTACCGCACGACGACGAGATGCGGGCGCCACGGGACACTACTGTAAAAGAAAGTGCTGCTTCTGATGTTTGTTGAAGAGAAATTATAGCTTGCACTATAAACATCTGTACATTAACTCTCTGTCATCGAGTAGCATGCAGAGCAAACAACGATAATAAAGTACTGGGTCTTCTTTTTGGTTTTGTACTGGTCTGTATTCCAGAACAGGTTTCTCGTAGTATTCGTTTGCGAAGTTTCGCACAACTAAATTTTAGGTTAGTTAATGGCACGTTGGAGGACCGTTAAAACGTAAGCATTAGGTTTAAAAACAGCCGTCTTGGTAGGATAGACTTCTCACACAAATTACATTGGTGTATGAAATACATCAACTAACGAGATAATCTGCATAAGCTGCATCGACAGTTGTTTTCTTTTCATTCGCATTTTTTTATTAGCAGGACTCGTGATCACAGTTGCGTAACACTATGGAAATGGCTGCTAATTTCTCATCGATTTCGCGTAACAACGAATCGTGAAGTCAAGCTGCGGTCGGCGGGTGAGGCCATCGTGACTGGAAAAAAGAAAGCGAGTACGTATTTACGAAGTTGATTATTCTCTCATTTATAGCATGAAGTTGTACAGAAAGAACAGGTAACTTGAAACATTTTCGGTGTTCTTTTAATTTTGTCCACAATCTGCAGAACGGCTATTACATATGCTGGAAGTACAATAGACAATGTCTTTAGTCACAAACGTTCGCACTTTAGGGTGATAGACATTGCACTTCGGACCTTTAAAAATTCAAACATATCACGTATTAAAAACTAAACTCCTCCCGCACAGGCCATGAAGGTCCAAAGGTACCGACTGGCCGCCGTGTCATCCTCAGACCACGGGCGTCACTGAATGCGGATATGGAGAGGCATGTGGTCAGTACACCGCTCTCCCGGCCGTAGCTCAGTTTCCGAGACCGGAGCCGCTACTTATCAGTCAAGTAGCTCCTCAGGTTGCCTCACAAGGGCTGAGTGCACCCCGCTTGCCAACAGCGCTAGGCAGACCGGATGGTCACCCACCCAAGTGCTAGCCCAGCCCGACAGCACTTAACTTCGGTGATCTGACGGGAACCGGTGTTACCACTGCGGCAACGCCGTTGGAACATATGACGTGTAATAGTCCTTTAATCCATCATACGTTAGGGAACTGTTACCTGTTACAAATTATCGGCACTGATGTCCAGAGTAGAAATTTTGAATGACTGAAGTTTCACCAGTGAACAGAATTTGGGCCCCGTCACATGCTAAAAGTCTCACGAATACACCACGTGACCAATGATGAGGTACTTCACCACGCTGATAAAAATGTTGGTGTCGTGGTGTTCAGTCCGAAACGTAGTTTGATGCAAGTCTTCACGCTAGACTATCCTGTTCAAGCCTCTTCACCCCTGCGTAACACTTCCTCCCATTACCAAATTATAAGCGGCGATCAGAAAGTTTCCGTTCGAAGCACTTACAGTCCATTAATTAATTATTCAAAAACAGTCTTAATCGCATTTATTATTATTATACCGCCAACCGGTTTGAACCCGACGTTGGGGTCATCTTCTGGGCGTTTACACCATTGGTCGAACCTCGTTCGGTAAACCAGCCAGGAATTGTTGCCGTCAGAGAATGCATGTCAATTTCAACCAGCTTTCAAGCTAACATTGACAGGGGAACTGCATGTAGTGGAGATTTGGAATTAGGTATCACACAAAATCAATTCCTCATACTGGCAAATAAAAATGCACGCTTTCAGTGGTGCGGACAACACATAAACAGGACAGGAAGGCGTGCTGTGTGTTCATACGAATTGCAGTTTTTCTTCTTTTCATGTGATGAAATGACCAATGACGCGTTTAACCCTCTTTGGTGGGTGTAGTTTAGGTCGGAGGTGGTTCTGCGACTTTTGCGTTTCTTGTTTCCATGATTTGAGACCAGTTATTCAGGTTACAATGAATATGAACGAGGATGATTATTTCAGTATTACAGGTGACCAAATGTTGCCCATACCTCTAAGTCTTCGCGAAGAGTATGCTGTAAATATTCCCGTTCTCCAAGATGCTGACAGCCATGTTCACAGAGCTGAACGCGTATCGTCCTGATTTGGCGAACACTTAGGGACGCTACTGCACCTCTACTGGCCCGCTGAATGACTCTGTATTTATCCCAGAGAAAATATCTGGAATTATTTGGAACAGCGAGTGACAATTAGCAGTCAACATCACCACAATTTGATTTCTCTAGAGGATCTTATCATCAATGAGTGGCTTCAGCTGGATGTGCCATACAAGGGTTGGGCAAAAAATGGAAACAGCGCAAGAAATGCCTGCTTGAAGATAAATGCAGATGCTAGCGAAGCATGCAGGTGGGGTTATTGTATCTGACCATGAACGGCACATGTGCAATGCCCTCCATAAAGTGCAGGTGTCAGTTACTTAGAGGTGGCAAAAGTCGTGGAATACCATACAATATCGTGTCGGATATCCTTTTTTCCGGAGTAGTGCAGCAACTCGACGTGGCATGGACTCAACATGACGATGGAAGTCCCCTGCAGAAATATTAAGCCTTGATGCCTCTATAGCCGTCCGTAATTGTAGAAGTGTTGCTGGTGCAGGATTTTGAGCACGACCTGACCGCTCGATTATGTCCCATAAATGCTCGATGTGTTTGATTTCTGGCGATCTGGGTGGCCAAACCATTCGTCAGAATTGGCCAGAACGTTCTTCCAACCAATCGCGAATAATTGCGACCCGGTGACACGGTCCACTGTCACCTAGAAAAATTCCATGTTCGTTTGGGTTGCTGCCAAGAGAGAGACTAGTGGGGGTTAGGCCAGCATTTGGATAGCCATACCGTGGTATTCTATGCTGGCCATGGTTAATCTGCAAGGGTGCATTACTGCTAATGATTAAGTGACCATTTTGGCTGATCTGGTCCACCCTAAGGTACGATATTTGTTCCCCAATGGTAATGCTGTGGTCCAAAACGACAAGGCCCGTCTTCACACAGCTCGCTTTGCCCAGGATTGGTTCTGCGAGCAGGATTAACTGTCGCATCTCCCCTGTGCACCACAGTCACTAGATCTCAATATTAATGAGCCACTGTGGTCTACTTTGGAGATAAGGGTGAGTGATCTGTATCCACCTCCATCATCGTACCTGAGGTTGCCACTATTTTGCAGGAAGAATGGTATGAGATTCCGACGAAAACCATACAGGACCTCTATTTATCCATTCTGAGACCACTGGAAGCTGTTTTGAATGCCAACGGTTTTCCTTTTATATACACCCCTGGAAGGCGGCGCGTGGGTCTGCTCCTGAAAACCGAAAGGTTGGCCGAATGTAGAAAGTGAGTAGGTGCAGGAAAAGGTGAAAATCTCTCGGTACTGCTCTTAGAAATGGTTTTACTATATCACAATATCAACTGAATACATAACAACGTGAATACCTAACTTTGCGCCGGCCGAGATGGCCGAGCGGTTCTAGGCGCTACAACCTGGAACCGCGCGACCGCTACGGTCGCAGGTTCGAATCCTGCCTCGGGCATGGATGTGTGTGATGTCCTTAGGTTAATTAGGTTTAAGTAGTTCTACGTTCTAGGGGACTGATGACCTCAGAAGTAAAGTCCCATAGTGCTCAGAGCCATTTGAACCATTTGAACCTGACTTTACACTGAGGAGCACGTAGAGACTATCACTCAGGCACACGGTAAGGGCTACTAGTAGTGAGACAATCTACCACTGAAGTAACAAAGTCAGAAATGGCCCCCTATGAAGTAGAAACAATGTTGCTAGGTCATCTCCTCGGAATCATATGAGTGGATCTGGAGTCGAGCTCATCGAGCTGCACAGCGCCGGCTAGAGGGCGCTGTCGTCTGTGTCGAGTAGTGCCAACCTACGAACTTGCACCTACGCCGTGGCATCGTAGCTATCGATACCACATTTCCTACACCGTTTTAAGCATAGTAATGTGTTGGGTTTTTTAGTGTTTCCATATTTTTGTCTACCCTGTGCATATGAATAAATTTGTAGACTCTTCCTCGCTCGCCAAACAGTGGCCACTTTCAAGGTTACAGGGAGCGTTACACGGTATTACCGTGTTTTCTTAAGGGAGCGACAATTCTTGTGTGTGGTGCACTCATTACTACATGAAATAAGCTCATGCTAACATGAGGTAATGTAACGACAATACAGAAGCCAACATACACTTTAATTCCGGCGCTGAATAAGAATTTACATCTGCGGCTAACTGGGAGTATACCATTTATGTAGATTGATTTGATTTGTAGCCGAACATATGCGTCTTGAGCGAAGTCATGTGCCGCGGTTAATGAAATTATACAGAGCATGTGATTGCATTGTCAATATGTAAAACTCTCCGAAGTTTCGGCCGCTGTTGCAATCGGACATTTTGGGACAGTGGCCGATACGTCGGAGGATTTTACATATGGTATTGCAGTAAAATACCGTGAAGAATTTTATTAACAGTTACAACGGCCGCGGAAGACTACGCTTACATTTACTGTGCTATTCTTAAATGCGGTTCGCAACGCTTGTAGCCAATCTAGCGTCAAAGCACGTTCCTCTGATTTTAATTTCCTTTTACTGGCATGTTTTCAAAAATTGACACCACCTTTTCGTAACAGAAACGCATTTAGTAGACTTCATAACGCGCAAGAACAAGGCAACTAAATTAAGATGCAAACTACACATGGAGTTCGCAGTACTGTTAAGATTGAATTTTTGTGGATGAAGGGTTTGTCTATTACCCATGGTGGCCAGAAACAGTCTGAGAAGGTTGTAAGGGTGTTGCAGGGTATGCTGTGGTGAGAAATACTTATTAAGTTAAATAAATTGACACGATACGGTGTTTCCAAGTTAATTAGCGTTGAAGTTAGCCAATCAGACCATTGCGCGAACCCGAGCCAAAGGCTGAGCAGTCTCGTGCGCTATCATCTACTACGTTATGAGAACAACTGACACTAGCAGTACCTGGCGGGCCGCTTCAATTTGTGCGCGCAACGGCCTGATTCGCTAAATTCAATGTTAATTGAATTGCAATCACGGCACAACGTGTCGAACTTTTTCTTAACAATTATTTATCAGCAAAACCCACCGTGCAACATCTTTAAAAGGTTTTGAGACTGTTTCTGACTACCGTGTGATTACCAGAACTTGAAGTGTGCAGCACTGGCAGGGAGATGACGGCACCAATTATTTAGATACGACCGTAAAACTAGTGTAGAGACCACATGAGACGTGGACCCTAGCCGCTAACAAAGTAATGTGCTGAGTCCCTACATTTCTTGCTCCGTAATTATGGCCTACTGTTCTTAATACGCAGGTCAATGGAAGGCGAAGAGTCTCCATGCAGATCGCGTACCCTCAAACTACTACAGTAAGACAGCGCACCATTCACAGGGCAACTAAAGGCCGAACATGGAGTGCTAAACGTTCCAGAATATTCGTAGGATGCTAGTCCAAAGTCTTACTCCGATTAAAACCCGTTTTACACGAGCGACTTTCTGGTCAATATCGACTGCTAGAAGTGCGTGCGTCTTTCGTGTTAACGAGAAAATCAGCACACAAACAGGTGTCAATGACGTCAGTGATCTGTAGATTGTGCCAAGTGTGGAGTTCCATTTTTCCCAGTATGCTGCACGCTGCACGTGCGCAAAAACAAGGGACTGTGGCAGCAAACATCGGAAGTTAAACTGTTCTAACAGGCTACCTTCCACTATAAAAATGGATTTGGTGCTTTTGTGTCTTCTTAACCTTTCCTGTGTTGTTTGCTTTGTTTTCGTGACACACTGAAAAAGTTGTACGATGTTCTGGTATTTTTCGTACTAGTGTTCTCCTAAAAGAGAGGCGAAATATCTGAAAGCAAAAAGATATTTACGTTTTACAGAGGATAAAAAAGCCTACACCATTCATAAATGAGTACGTAAATTGGTAAACGTGTTTTAATGAAAATTATTTCTGCAGTGAGAAAGTATGAATTACTTGACGAGGAAAATAGTTTTCGGCGTTATTTGTCGTTTAGCAAGACAATAAGATACAAAGGGTAAAGTAAAAGGGCGTTATTTACTGTGTTCTACACATTGTTTGATGTGTTTGCAAGTACGTATTTTTTCAAGCAATAAAGGTGTATGTTTTGAAATGTTTGGACGATTCTTTCAGTTCTCAGGACTGTAGAGCATTTACCACACAATCTTTGCCAAAACCATCCACTATGACTTTTGCTTTGGCCGTTAACAAACTCAATTATAATTACTTGTGCCTACATTTTGTTTCTATATATCGATTTCTTTTTTTTTTTTTTTTCAAAAGTTGTGGCCCTCATAACCTCACTTTCACCGTTCAGGTGCCAAATTTAATAGCACGCAGCTCTCTCAACGCACGCAATTTTGGCGCTGACGCGAAAATGTCAGCGTCACTGCAATTGTCTAGAGTAGTCAACTGAGACAAGAAAGTCGATCGTGTAAATGGGACTTAAGACTGGAGATCTGCATTCATGAAACAAACACGGAATGAAGATCAGGGTTTACCGTCCCGTCGACGACTAGACCGTTAGCGTCAAGCTCGTGTTTTGGAGGGATAGGAGAGGACTTCGACCGGGTCATTTTCAAAGGAACCACTCCGGCAGGTGCCTTAAGCGTGAAACGTCCCCTTAGAAAAATTGTACAAGACAGAGCTTAAACTGACACACAATATTTTTAGCGCAACGCAATCTGACTTTCAAAAATCCCTACAAAAGAATGGCCCTGACTAACATTAGACTATACCTTTCACAAATCACTTACCTCACAAAAATCTTCGTTACTCGAACTACTGCAATACAGCGAGCGCCACTACTGCCAGCTAAATAAAAGATTCAAACTACTGAAGGCACTAACTACTGATAGGCATAGTTAGCAAATGAAAGATTTTAATAGAGAACAAACAATGTATTTACCTTAAAAGTCATAATATATATAGTAGTTCATGCCATCCAGTATTACAAATTTCAAAACTCCGCCATCTCTCTCCTCACATCCACCACTGCTGGCGGCTCACCTCCAACTGCTCAACGTTACGCGCTGTTCACATCCAGCTGCCCAACACTACAATGGCAGACAACAAAACAAACTGGCCACAGACTGCACACAGCACAGCCAGTGATTGTCATACAGAGCGCTACGTAACGTTGCCAATAAGAAAACATAAACAGCCTACTTACAAGCGATTTGGCGAAACCGTGGAAAACATAAATTCGGGTGGTTGGACGAGGATATGACCACCACTGACCCAAGTGCGAAACACAGCTGAAGTCAGTCAACTCATAAAAGTATTTGCTCGTAACAGTTTGTGAGGATATGAAACGAAATGATCACAGAAACCCAGTGATAGTTTCTCAGATACATGAATGGCTCGAAGACTTTTTCAGTAATAGAACCCATTGCCTTGTCCTGGATGGCGAGTGTTCATCGGAGTTAAATTTTCGCCAAGAGTGTCCCAGGGAAGTGCGATGGGACCATTCTTGTTCTCTATGCACCCAAACTGTCTGACGGATAGGGTGAGCAGTAGTCGGCAACTGTTTTCTGATGGCACTGTGGTGTACGGTAAAGCGTCGTCGGTGGGTGACTGTAGGAGGACAAGAGATAAACTGGGCAGAATTTCTGTTTGGCGCGATTAATGACAGCTGCCCTAAATGTGGAAAAATGTACGTTAATGCAGATGAGTAGGAAAAACAAGCCTACAGTGTTCGAATACAGTATCACTGGTGTGCTGTTTGACACAGTCACGTTAATTAAACATCTAGACGTAACGTAGCAAAGCGACATGAAATGGAACGAGCATATAAGGTCGGTTATAGAGAAGCCGAATGGTAGACATCGGTTTACTGAGAGAATTCTAAGAAGCACTTGCTAAGCCATTCTTTCCACACCACGAGCAGTTTTGCCACTGGTTTCTTCACCAGGCAACCACGATTCGGGGATATGTGTCATCCATCCTATTCACAGATGAGGCCACCTTAATGCGTATTCACGCTGCCTTTGACACTGTTCGGATGCAACCTGGCCGATGTTAAAGTGTGAGACCGAACATGCTACGACACGTACACACATGCTTTAAGGCACATGAAAACAATTTTCAGCACATACTGTAACTCTGACTGCATGGTACAGCGCGTGTTAGAGCGCAGTCTCTGTGACTATGTACCACTGAATAAATGATCTCTAACATGGAAACCATGCATTTCCGGACATAAGTTCATTTGACCTTTTTTGTTCCGTATCCTCTCATCGATCAATCCCTAGATTTTGTACATGGTGGAAAAAAAGTCAGCCTATACATACATGCAAATATTTTAATACGCTATTCTACAAGTAAAACTAAGGAAAAAAGTTCATATAAACATAGGTTCGCAAGTGTTTAGTTACGGAGTTACGGCTAATAAAAGATTTTGCCTGAAATTTAGCAACTTATAATATGAAGCCATCGCAAAACTGTACGAGGTTAAAGTAAAGCACGATTTCCACTTGTTTTGTTTTTATTGACCTGATAAATCTAAAAAACATGTCCCAGACGTTTATCTGCACTAGTTTTCCAGAACATCCTGAGAAGCGAAGATGTAATTTCGTAAAATTTATAATTAATTAACAACTTGGCCCAAGTTGTTTTTTAAATTCCAGACAATTGCACAAAGTTTTCAGTAGAAGTTGTAGAGAATTTAATTTTGGAAAAATGATGGTAATAACTTTAACTGAAACTGTATGAATGTGTCAGATAATCTGCTTTTATTACTACAATAGCACACGTGAATTCATGTTAAACCGTTGTTATTACGTTCTTTCACTGAACAATACAGAAAAATAACTCGTTTCAAGGTTAGGAAATGACTGAAACAACTCACTAACGGTTGTCAACAATGACATAAACGCTTGTTCATTCTTAATGGAAAGTAAACAAATTGACTTGTATAATAATCTTTGCTTCTCTGGACGTTCTGAAAAACTACTGTACGTACACGTCTGGGACATGTTATAATAGATTCACCAGACCAATAACAACAAAACAAATGGAAATCGTGCTTTACTTTAACCTCGTACAGTTTTTCGATGGCTTCATATTAGCGATGTTGCTAAGTTTCAGGTAAAATCTTTTATCAGCCGTAACTACGTAACTAAACATTTGCGAACCTATGTTTATATGAACTTGTTTCTTTACTTTTACTTGTGGAATAACATATTGAAATATTTCCATATCTTCGTGAATCACCTGTATACAGGGTGGTCCACTGATAGTAACCGGGCCAAATATCTCACGAAATAAGCATCAAACGAAAAAACTGCAAAAGCGAAACTCGTCTGGCTTGAAGTGGGAAACCAGATGGTGCTATAGTTGGCCCGCTAGATGGCGCTGCCATACGTCAAACGGATATCAACTGCGTTTTTTTTTAAATAGGAACCCCAATTTTTTATTACATATTCCTGTAGTACGTAAAGAAATATGAATGTTTTAGTTGGACCACTTTTTTCGCTTTGTGATAGATGGCGCTGTAATAGTCACAAACGCGTAAGTACGTGGTATCACTTAACATTCCGCCAGTGCGGACAGTAATTGCTTCGTGACACATTCCCCGTGTTAAAATGGACCGTTTACCAATTGCGGAAAAGGTCGATATCGTGTTGATGTATGGCTATTGTAATCAAAATGCCCAACTGGCGTGTGCTATGTATGCTGCTCGGTATCCTGGACGACATCATCCAAGTGTCCGGACCGTTCGCCGGATAGTTACGTTATTTAAAGAAACAGGAAGTGTTCAGCCACATGTGAAACGTCAGCCATGACCTGCAACAAATAATGATGCCCAAGTAGGTGTCTAAGCTGCTGTTGCAGCTAATCCGCACATCAGTAGCAGACAAATTGAGCGAGAATCGGGAATCTCAAAAACGTCGGTGTTGAGAATGCTACATCAACATCGATTGCACCAGTACCGTATTTCTATGCACCAGGAATTGCATGGCGACGACTTTGAACGTCATGTACAGTTCTGCCACTGGGCACAAGAGAAATTACGGGACGATGACAGATTTTTTGCACACGTTCTATTTAGCTACCAAGCGTCATTCACTAACAGCGGAAACGTAAACCGGCATAAATTGCACTATTGGGCAACGGAAAGTCCACGATGGCTGCGACAAGTGGAACATCAGCGACCTTTGCGGGTTAATGTATGGTGCGGAATTGTGGGAGGAAGGATAATTGGCCCCCATTTTATCGATGGCAATCTAAATGTTGTAATGTATGCTGATTTTCTACGTAATGTTCTACCGATGTTACTACAAGATGTTTCACTGCATGGCAGAATGGCGATGTACTTCCAACATGATGGATGTCCAGCACACAGCTCGCGTGCAGTTGAAGTGGTATTGAATAGCATATTTTATGACAGGTGGATTGGTCGTCGAAGCACCATACCATGGCCCGCACGTTCAGCGGATCTGATTTCTCCGGATTTCTTTCTGTGGGGAAAGTTGAAGGATATTTGCCATCGTGATCCACCGACAACGCCTGACAACATGCGTCAGCGCACTGTCAATGCATGTGCGAACATTACGGAAGGCGAACTACTCGCTGTTGAGAGGAATGTCGTTACACGTATTGCCAAATGCATTGAGGTTGACGGACATCATTTTGAGCATTCATTGCATTAAGGTGGTATTTATAGGTAATCGCGCTGTAACAGCAGGCGTTCTCAGAAACGATAAGTACACAAAAGTACACGTATCACATTGGAACAACCGAAATAAAATGTTCAAACGTACCTACGTTCTGTATTTTAATTTAAAAAACCAACCTGTTACCAACTGTTCGCCTAAAATTGTGAGCCATATGTTTGTGACTATTACAGCACCATCTATCACAAAGCGAAAAAAGTGGTCCAACTAAAACATTCATATTTCTTTACGTACTACACGAATATGTATTAAAAATGGGGGTTCCTATTTAAAAAAAACGCAGTTGATATCCGTTTGACCTATGGCAGCGCCATCTAGCGGGCCAACCATAGCGCCATCTGGTTTCCCCCTTCACGCTAGACAAGTTTCGTTCTTTGTAGTTTTTTCGTTTGACGCTTATTTCGTGAGATATTTGGCCTGGTCACGATCAATGGACAACCCTGTATACACAGATCTCCTCTAGAGCTGAAAGCAAAGAAGGTAGTGGTGTTGGACACTAGGATTTGGAACGAAGTCAACGTTCTGGCTCGCCCCAAAGGTGTTCCACTGGGTTCATATTGGGACTATGGGTACGCTAGTACATTTCAGCAATATTATTGTCCACAACCATTGCCTCAGAGATGTTGCAGGGTGACTGGGTGCACTGTTATGCTGATACTGTTCTTCTACTGTACACAGTGCACAATGCTGTAAAATGTTTCCATATCATTCCTCATGTAGCATTTTCTTAAGCGCCTCTAGGGGAACACAACCTAACCACGAAAAACACCTTCATACCGAAACACCTCCTCCTGCGAGCTTCACTGTTGGCCAAACCTTTCCATCGCACTGCCACATCACATAGCAGTTATTCACCACTTCAAATCGCTCGTTTCCAGCCATCCTCTGTCTAGTGGTTTTGCTTGTTACACCACCTCAAGCATCACTCAGTACTGACTACATACATGTGTAACATATGAGGAGCTGCTCGATTATTGTACCCCGTTCTTTTTACCTCCCTACGCACAATCATGGTGCTAGATGTATTGCTGGTAGCATTTTGGAACTCACGAGTGATTCCATCCGCTGATTTGATGCTATTTTTTTACAACCACCCTCCGCAGTGCCCGACAGCCCCTGCCCGTCAGTAGGTGAGATCTGGCTAGTCTTGGTTTAGCTGTGGTTGCTTCTTCGCGTTTCCACTTCAGAATCACGTCGCCAGCAGACGAGTTGGGTAGCTTTCGAAGGATTGAGCTGCCCCTGACGGACCTGTTGTTTAGGTGACCTCCAATGACTAGTCCACGTTCGAGTCGCTCGCTGAGCTGTGCTGACCGACCCTCTGTGCCGTTACTGCATCTCTACTGACACCACAGTACTGCCCGCCTCCTTTGATAGTGGTAAGTCCGCCTCTCGTGACATCTAGTGGTCAATTCAGCATTACAAAGGGGTGTTCGGATGCTTTTAATCAGATAGTGTACATGTAGAAAATCTGGCCTTTCGATCTTCGGATCTTCCTTTCTCAAGGAAAGGACAGGTACTTTATTTCAGTTTCTATAGTAATGTGTCACATTACCAACAACTTTAATCTTGGCACAATTCATGCATCTTTAACCCATACGGACACAGACTCTGATTCATTTACTTTACGACGATTCCTTGTTCTAAGAACCAACGAAATTAACGACATTGTAAGCATATAGTAAGATGAACCACGATCTCTGTTGTACACTTCACATACAGGGTAGCGCACGAAATTTGTTACCATTTTGTTTTTGAATATAAACTTTATTGTCAATACAATCTGAAAGGAACATATATTACAATGAAGAGGCGCCCATGGAGATTTGTTCTAACTCAGCATATGCTCAATATGCCCACCATTTCGTTTCCTAACTTCCTTCAAACGAACACTGAAGTTAGTGATTACCCTACGGCACATGTCTTCCGTAATTTCACTGCAAGCTTGAAGAATAAGTCTTCTGAGCTCCATTAAATCACTTGGACGTTTTGGGAAAATTTTTCCCTTTAGGTACCCCCAAAGAAAAAAGTCACATGGATTGAGGTCTGGACTATTGGGGGCCAATTTTGTCCGTCATTGAAGCGACCTGGAAACCTGAGTGAAATGATCTGCATGTTGAAATGCTCGTGTAAAAACTCCAACACAGTGTTTGAAGTATGTGGCCTTGCTCCATCTTGCATGAACCACTGCGTGTTGAAGGGCAAGGCAGTAGCAAGAGGCTGTGGAATGAAGCTATTGCGAAGCTTGCTCAAATAACGCTCGCTGTTCACAGTTTCTTCAAAGAAAAAGGGTCCAATAATTCCGTGACTGGAAATTGCTGCCCACGCTGTAATCCTCGGAGCATAATGTTGTCGTTCATGAAGCACTTGTGGGTTTTCAATGGCCCAAAAGCGTACATTTTGTTTGTTAACCATACCGACTAAATGAAAATGGGCCTCGTCTGAAAACCAAACGTTGTTAAGAGTTTCTTCCCTATCCTCCGCCCAATGAGCAAACAGTAGTCTCTGCTGCTTGTGTTCTTCAGTGAGCTTCTGTGCACAGGTCATCTTGTACGGTTACATATGGAGGTCACTTTTAAGAATGCGTTGAACGGAGCGTCTGGATATTCCCAGTTACACTGCTGCCTTTCTACACGATTTCCCGGGACTTCTCTGTACAGCAACTCGTACCGCTTCAATATTCTCCGGCGAACAAACAGGTTTAGGCCGAGGTCGCTTCGCTTCCAATACTGTTCCTTCCTGTACAAATTTATCGTACAACCTGTGGATGGTCTTCTTGCAAGGGACCCATCGTGTGTTAAACTGTTGTCGAAAACGCCTCTGAGTCACAACAAGGCTTTTCGTTTCATGAAAAAGTAACACAATTGCCGATCGTTGCTGTGTCTTCAGTCTTCCATTGTCAGTCATTGCTGCTTACTGGACTCCTAGCGGCAGTATATCTAATGAGCGTCGTAAATTGTGAAAGAAACAATTGGTAACACATTTCGTGCGCCACCCTGTATCTGAAATGTACGATAAGCAATAACTTCTCGGCTGTTAAAAGTCTCCAGCCCTGATACAGTCTCCACTTTACAAATGCGAACTAGAGCCACAGTAACCCAACCATTACAACGTGAACTAGCATCAACATTCGTAAGTGTAAAATTCTGCACGCATCCACATAACACTGAAGGACCATAAAGAATAACTTGCGCATCTACTCCGCTCTTCGTAGTGATAGATATATTATCGATAGCTTTATAGACTGTAAGGTGCGTACGCCTTCTCCTCCTAAAATAAGGCGGCATAAGTAGTCTGTGTCGATGCTGCTGCACGTGCGGCTGCTCGACGACAGACGCCGTCTTACCAGAAAGTTATGCCGCGTTATTTTGGGAGGAGAAGGCGTACACTCCTTACAGTCTATAAAGCTATCGATAATATATACGAGGGGTGTTTGAAAAGTCCGTGCAAAAATAAAAACTACTTACGTGTTTGGCGTAAACCTTTTTTTTATTTTTCGACATAGTCTCCCTTTAGACTTATACACTTCGTCCAACGCTGATCTAATTTGTTGATCCCTTCCGAATAATAGGAATTGTCCAGATCTGCAAAATAACTATTAGTTGCTGCAATCACCCTGTCTGAATAAAATCTTTGTCTCGCCAGCCATTTCTTCAAATTGGGGAACAAATAGTAGTCCGAGGGAGCCGAGTCTGGAGAATAGGAGAGATGTGAAACGAGTTGGAATCCTATTTCCATTAATTTTGTGGCCACAACTGCTGAGGTGTGTGCTGGTGCATTGTCGTGAGGGAAAAGGACATTTTTGCGGTCCAATCGTCGGCGTTTTTCTTGCAGCTCGGTTTTCAAACGGTGCAATAACGATTCACCTGTAATAGTTTTCCCCTTTTCCAGGTAATCGATGAGGATGATCCCTTGCGAATCCCAAAAGACAGTCGCCATAACCTTTCTGGCCAAAGGAATGGTCTTCGCCTTTTTTGGTGCAGATTCTCCCTTGGTAACCCATTGTTTAGATTGTTGTTTGGTCTCAGGAGTATAGCAATGTATCCATGTTTCATCCACAGTGACGAAACGACACTTAAAGTCCTGCGGATTCTTCCTGAACAGCTGCAAACCATCCTTGCAACACTTCACACGATTCCGTTTTTGGTCAAGCGTGAGCAATCGCGGAACCCATCTTGCGGATAGCTTTCTCATGTCCAAATGTTTATGCAAAATATTATGTACCCATTCATTCGAGATGCCCACAGCACTAGCAATCTCACGCTCCTTAACTCTTCTGTCATCCATCACCATATCATAGATTTTATCAATGATTTCTTGAGTCGTAACCTCTACAGGGCGTCCAGAACGTTCCGCATCCCTTGTGCCCATATGGCCACTCCGAAAATTTTGAAACCACTTATAAACTGTTCTAATAGAAGGTGCAGAGTCACCGTAATGTTTATCAAGCTTCTCTTTAGTCTCCTGAGGCGTTTTGCCTTTCATAAAGTAATGTTTAGTCACTACACGAAATTCTATTTTGTCCATTTTTTGACAAGCACTCGACTTCCTTGATTCACACGAATGCCAAAACACAAAGAAATAGACGAATATGGCTGAAACGTGGTGTGCGTTCTTTCCAAAGATGCTACTAACTAAACATGACCTCGATGCGCGCCGGTGGTGCCATCTCTCGGACTTTGCACGGACTTTTCAAACGCCCCTCGTATATTACTACGAAGAGCGGAGTAGGTAAGTTATTCTTCATGGTCCTTCAGTGTTTTGAGGATGCGTACTGAATTTTACACTTACTAATGCTGTAAAGTAAATGAATCAGAGTCTGTGTCCGTATGAGTTAAAGGTGTACTGAATTGTGCCAAGATTAAAGTTGTTGGTGACGTGACACATTACTATAGAGATTGAAATAACGTACCTGTCTTTTCCTTGTCCTTTCTGACTTGTAAAATACGTCAGGCTGACAGACTGTTGTTTCATTTTATTTACTGGAATCTGGTAACAATATCCATTTCCGTGTGAGCGCGGAGCTTCGCAGGGCGAACAAAGGACGCCGCGTGTCCGTTGGTCAGAGGCTGTTACATAATAGGCTCCGCGGACTATTGTCATTCTGGACAAGTGTCGCGAAAGCGAAGGCGCCGGCCGTCGTTGCCAACTGTGTCACCACGGTGCTGCCGTACTACGCGTAAACTGACTCGTCTCAGCTGATATTGGCAGGCAACAGACTGATTCTGGGACAAACAGCTGACACTGCGGGCGCTTCTGAAAGCAACACTAAGCAGCTACTCTCTACAGTTTCAGAATTACGGCTGTTTGAAGCCCACTTTCTTTGGCATGTTCGTCATGTGAGTGCAACACAGACGGGTGTGGCTAAAAATATTACCTGTGCTCAGGTCGCGGCGGCCCCTCTTCGACAATATGAACCCACTTTTTTAAACTATTATTTTACTTGGTTGATGCTATAACAATGAATTCAAAAGCAACCGTAACAAAAGAAGCTGACTGAAGGGGGAATGGGACACTTGCAGAGTATTTTTCAGTGAGATGGGTCAGTTGCCAGCAGAGTTACGGAGCGCAGGAGGCGGTTTCGCCAAACAGCTTCAGATGACACTGTGCGTGTTAGCTTCTGAAAAGTAGTGTGGTGGTAACACTGACGACGGCAGTCGAGCAATCTGCTTTTATTTTGTGCAGAATAATAATAAAAAACAAAGATTACGTAGTGTTTCAGTTTGTCTTAAATTTTTATTTAGTTGTCTTAATCGCAAAGGTTTTGGACAGAAATACCGGTTTCGGCTGTACAATAGTCATCTTCAGAATGTACAACAGAATTAAAAGATAAGAAACATTAGTATCTACTAAAATAAGAGATTAAAAACAAAAGACAGAAAATATAACATAAACGCGACACATCTCTCATTCCGCTGCGCTGCAACAAGTCATAACCATGTAAAAATGCTATGTGTCAGAATTGTCATGCATGCATCGACCGGATATATACAGGCTAAAATGGTTCAAATGGCTCTGAGCACTATGGGACTTAACATCTATGGTCATCAGTCCCCTAGAACTTATAACTACTTAAACCTCACTAACCTAAGGTCAGCACACAACACCCAGTCATCACGAGGCAGAGAAAATCCATGACCCCGCCGGGATATATACAGGATGCAAAGCTGTCCCAGAGGTTGTTCATGCACGCGTAGCTTACAGATATTTATACAAAGTAATTAAAAGGGATTCATTTAAAAATACAGTCCTTCAAAGTGTCTTCAGTTGTATGTAAGTAAGCAAAAAGTTTATTTTGTTTATTAACTTTTATGTTAAATAATGTGAAAAATCTGTTTGTCTTCTTATAGTTTAAAGCTGATCAGAATTTAACAAGGAGTTCAGGAAATAAAAAAAATTGATTCTGTAATCATTCTAAAATACATAGAATGCATTGTACTACAAACAATCCTGTTTGACGAACATCCGCAACTGAGCATTATACTAGAGGTTGAAAATACCGCTTCAGTTGTAAATTTCTTTTATTATCACGACCGGTTTCGGGCTCTCATAAACCCCTCCTCAGGTGTTGAAACTGTGCTGTGGCCCCTGAGCGCCGCAGTGGACGTGTAGTAGGCGCTGTTTGCTACCTATGAGCACAGAACATGTTCTGGGGTAGGCAACTTTCGGAGGCAATATGAACCCACATATCCAGTAAACATGGGTTTTAAAATGCATACTTTAAGAGCTATGAGCACTTGTTCAATAGGGGATATGTATTTCACAGTAGCGAAGATGAACAAGTGCTCACAGCTCCTACTACCATATAATCTTTGCGACAACAGTATCACTTCATGTATTTCATTGTCAGAGGCATCAGACAGGTTTTCGTTTATAAATTCCGACTCGTCCATTTCCGGAACAGGGACCCTTAGATCAAACTGATACATTTATCCTTCTCCATCACCTCAGGAAGTCTGTAACATCATCACGGAATCATCCTCTTCATACATTCGTTTACAGGCGCCGGCGCCTATAACTTTGGCGCTTTTGCGCGTCGTTGGACTATGTTTCCGGACACAGTTTCCTATATACAACCTAATCTAGTATGTCCTCTCTACAACCTCTAGAAGCGTGTGACATGAATTGTGAGACACCCTGCACATTGTAAGTAGCACAATAAGTAGTAAAACTGGAAATGGAAAGGAAACAAACGTGATACCAAAAAAGAAACAAATTACACCAACATTTGAATAACGTCAGTGAGTCATACCGTGTTGTATTGGGGGAAGGTAGTGAAGCGCAGGTATGTCGTGTTTATTTTATATTTTCTATGCTTTGTCTTTAATCTCTTATTTTAGTAAATAGTAATGCTTTTTCTTTTACCTCTATTGTATATTCTGAAGATAGCTACTGTATAGGCGAAACGGGTAATTTAGTTCAAAAAACTTTGCGATCATGACAACTAGATAAAAATTATATAGGTTATATAATCGCTTTCCAAATTGTTATTTTACACTAAAGAGCCAAAGAAACCTGTACACCTGCCTAATATCGTGAAGGGCCCCGTCAAGCACGCAGAAGTGCCACAACACGATGTGGCATGGACTCGATTAATGTCTGAAGTAGTGCTGGAGGGAATTGACACCATGAATTCTACAGAGCTGTCCATAAATCCATAAGAGTACGAGGGGGTGGAGATTTGGCTCTGAGCACTATGGGACTTAACTGCTGTGGTCATCAGTCCCCTGATACTTAGAACTACTTAAACATAAGAACATCACACACATTCATGCCCGAGGCAGGATTCGAACCTGCGACCGTAGCGGTCGCGCGGTTTCAGACTGGTGGAGATTTCTTCTGAACAGCACGCTGCAAGGCATCCCAGATATGCTCCATAATGTTCATGTCTGGGTAGTTTGGTGGCCAGCGGAAGTGTTTAAATTCAGAAGAGTGTTCCTGAAGCCACCCTATAGTAATTCTGGACGTATGGGGTGTCGCATTGTCCTGCTGGAATTGTCCAAGTCCGTCGAGATGTACAATGGACATGAAGGCATGCAGGTGATCAGACAGGATGCTTAAGTCGTATCTAGCCTCCACCAGCTTGAACAGTTCCCTGCTGACATGCAGAGTCCATGGATTCATGAGGTTGTCTCCATACCCGTACATGTCCATCCGCGCTATACTATTTGAAACGAGACTCGTCCGACCAGGCAACACGTTTCCAGTCATCAACAGTCTAATGTCGGGGTTGACGGGCGCAAGCGAGGCGTAAAGCTTTGTGTCGTGCAGTCATCAAGGGTACATGAATGGGCCTTCGCTCCGAAAGCCCATATCGACGATGTTTCATTGAATGGTTAGCACGGTAATACTTGTTGATGGCCCAGCATTGAAATCTGTAGCAATTTGCGGAAGGGTTGCATTTCTGTCACTTTGAACGATTCTCTTCAATCGTCGTTGGTCCCGTTCTTGCAGGATCTTTTCCGGCCGCAGCGATGTCGGAGATTTGATGTTTTATCGGATTCATGATATTCACGGTACACTCGTGAAATGACCGTACGGTAAACTCCCCACTTCAACGCTACCTCGGAGATGCTGTGTCCCATCGCTCGTGCGCCGATTATAACACCACGTTCAAACTCACTTAAATCCTGATAACCTGCCACTGTAGCAGCAGTAACCAATCTAATAGCTGCGCCAGACACTTGTCTTATATAGGCGTTGCCGACTGCAGCGCCGTATTTTGCCTGTTTATATATTTCTGTATTTGAATTCGCATGCCTATACCAGTTTCTTTGGAGCTTAAGTGTACATCAGTTTCCATTTTTGTTTGTCACTGAAACTATTCAAATCAGCTCTTCTAAAGCTTTGGACCTTGGACCAAAGGATTACAAAAAAGACATATGTGGTGTCACCGCCAGACACCACACTTGCTAGGTGGTAGCTTTAAATCGGCCGCGGTCCATTAGTACATGTCGGACCCGCGTGTCGCCACTGTCAGTAATTGCAGACCGAGCGCCACCACACGGCAGGTCTAGAGAGACGTACTAGGACTCGTCCCAGTTGTACGGACGACTTTGCTAGCGACTACACTGACGAAGCCTTTCTCTCATTTGCCGAGAGATAGTTAGAATAGCCTTCAGCTAAGTCCATGGCTACGACCTAGCAAGGCGCCATTAACCATTTCTAGAGAGAGTCTCACTTGTATCATCAAGAATGCTGTATACAAATGATGGATTAAAGTTAAGTGTTCCAGCAGCTACGTACTTTTCTTTATAGCATTCATTACGTATCCTGTTTCAGAGTTAGCGCCACCTGCGTGAGTTGACGCGTGCATTTCGGCCTCCTCTTGCAACACAGTGTTGGCTCTTCTGCCAACACTACAACATGTGTGTTCACGGGAGTTGTGGATTTCACAGACTACCGAATGCGGGCACGAATTTATGACAACTGAGCTTGTAACACCAACATTCTGTGCCATCAGTATAACTATAGATGTCTTACTATTGTCTGTTCATAAATGTATATATTTTTTTATTATTTGTAATAACGATGAATATTCTTTTCTGTGCGGTTTATGTATGTAAAACCGTTCGTTCGGCTACAGATTCATGCATAGGGACTGATTGGTAGAAATATACTGTTAGCGAAGGAAAAGCTGGACGGGAGTCCGTCTGAGTACACGAGGTGTTTAGCGCGCCAAAATGAAAGGCATAATAGCACCTAGTGAGCGGCCACTAGTCAGTCGCTGGAATTTAGACTGTCAATATTATGCAGTGGAAACGAGACTAAATTATCTGCAGATTTCTTGGAGTGAGCCTCGGGTGGACACATTACTAACTTACTGACCGTGGAATGCTCCATGATGTTTGGGTGTGGAAGGAGGAATTACGTTAGAGCAATTTTTATAATGATCCACGCTTGCGAAATGCTAATCAACGCAGTCACCCCCGCATCTTAACGCTCGTCGCATCATGGCAATGTGCTGCTTCTTTAGACTAGTAAAAATGCATGAGTCAGTATTTCTTTTACTGTGGTATAATACATTTGTGGATGTGGCAATCGTGTGTTACAAGACAGTTATTGACCTTAGATTCGTAACCTGTGCTAGGATCCTGTTCCTAATTCCTAAAGTTATCTGAGTGCGTATAATGATGAACCTGATGATAAAAGGACTGTTTGATTTTGCTAATAATAATAAATGAATGCTTAAAATGTGAGTAAAATCGCTAGTCAAGCTAAAGAAAAACTCATTTCTTAGATTGCATAGTCTAAACTGAAAATTTACTTGTCGAAGAAGAAGGTAACTAATATTCTATTTCACTCTTTTTGAAACTATTCTTGAATAAGAAATTGATACAAAGGTTGAATTTTGTGTAATATATTTTTGCTGGAAGAGTGTTTGTAATAAGTGTTGCCATGTGTTATTGTAACGAGTGGACCCCCATATTCTAGAAATAAGTTTCCACGTTGGTTGAAAAGATATCATAAGAGGATTACTTTTTCAGAGTTAAATAGTTCAGTTAGGAAACATTATTGTGAGGAAAGAGTTTGCTAATCTGTTTATGCACCATAGGCAGAATTATCAACCGTCTGGCTTTTTCCGGAATATCCGGCTAATGGATGCTTCGGAAATGTGCGGCTGTTGGATGCTACTTTTTTAACGCCCAATGCCCGTTCGGCACTTTTTTTTTTTTTTTTTTTTTTTTTTTTTTTTTTTTTTTTTTTTTTAGAAAACGCAACTGATTTTGGAAGCGAAGTTATATATCATCAGCTAACGAATCTCTGCGTAGAGGAATTGGAATGAATTATAAGCTGCACACACTTGGCTATATATTTTTCACCAGGTTCGCTACCAATGGTGTTATTGTTTTCAGAAACACTGCGTTTATACACGACGTATAAGATATCTCGATTCGAGATATTGTAGTTTGTCTAGCATTGTCTCGGTATTTTCATACCCTGAAACAAAAGCTTGTTAGTTAATAATTTGAAGCTGAAGTTTTCATGTGTTGCCGTGTTTGGAAGTGTTGATTCACCGAGAATTTTAGCGAAGTACTGTGGCTATATACGATTAAATATTACTACTTCCAAGACAAACAGTAGTGAAGGCAGATAAAAGCCAAACAAGTTCTCAGACAAACGCACTTTCAAACGAAACACCACTGGAAAGGACTGAAAATTATTTCTAGGTAATTGCACTGTATTTGTAAAAAAAAATACCATTGTGTAATACTACAGCAGATATTCAACGTATTTTCTTCTCGTATTGACATTAGAGCATGTTTCTAGCGCCATTGTGTGAAATATAAGCAATTTATTGAATCTAAAATAAACTATTAAGCTTTTTTTAAATGCCGTGCTTTTTGTGAAGCACTGTCCTGCTTTTGATAATTTTGAGTTGATAACCCTACGTTTAGTAGACAGCTGTATAGAAGCTGTTGTTAGTAATTGATTTTGCGAATCTGACCTTACCTGAGATAAATGTTAGAAGGTTTCATTTATCTAATGAATCTCTGAATTCTAAAACGATTAACACTTATTTCATAAATATTAGTTCGATTTGGACTCAAGATCGTATTTTTTACCTGACTAAAAATTACCACAATTTCTAAACGAATCCATGTTCTCACACTCGTTTCTAATACATACTCTTCTGCATAAAACAGTATTGTATTTTGGAGACGAAACCAATAGTCTGACTGCTTAAAATTCATTAGTTGCACGATCGCGGCCATAAACCCTGTAAAAGAGTAACCCTCACTAACATACCGCAACAAAGGAATGTTATAACCCCAGGTGGTTGTCGAAGATGGAGGTGATAAAATTAATGCGTAAATAAAATGGATAAATAAGAATGGGAGATGTCAGGTAAGTGATAGCATTGACTTCAGGAAGGCGTTACTAGTGCCACGAGGAGAATAAAAGTCTACAGAAGGATATTGACGAAATTCCTTCGATTCCAGATTAAAAATTCATTCAACATTTTTATAGTTTTTGAGCATAGGCACAGAAATAAAGGTTACTCATGAGAATTTGGGTAGTTAATTCCAATCAATGCTGTGTTCGTTGAGTATTTATTGACATTGGCCTTTTCTCTGTAAAGAAAATCGCCATTCTTATTTTTGTGGATATAATTTATCCTGGTTTCACTACGTAGCTTTCTCATTTCGTTTAATTGCAGCTGCAGCTTTTACTTGCGAGGTATACTTACCGTCAGGGAACTGGGTGAATATTATATCATTTCAAATAGTAGCTTTACAGACCTACGCTCACAGGCGCACGGTTGACCTGCTTCATTATGTCTCAAGCGTCAGTGGCGCTTTGCCGCCCACGACAGCGTTCGAGGAAGAGCCGTTCCTTGTCGAGACAAGCGCGCGCTGGCTAACCAGTCAGCGGTTCTCGTCAGGTGGGTGTGGGAGTGTCTGCACCAAGCAATACAAAAACGCGCACTCAGCGAGCTTCTAGGAATAACTGCTGTCTCGACAGCGTGTGACAACTACATTTACCCACGGATATTCGTGGCGTGCATAGCGTTGAAGAAACGCAGTGAAATCTCCAAACGCGTCCTAAATCATATTGCGCTCAGATGAACCTGCGGAAACTCAACAGGACAATAGGGTCACCATTATCCCTGCAGGTTTTATCCGAAGCTTGCAACAGAATTATTTTCACACTTGGCTGCAAATGACCATAAATCTGATGGGCAGAGAACTGCTCCATCTGATAACAAATGAGTCTAAGTCATATTAGTCTGCAAAAACAAATAAAAATAAAAAAGATAGCGGAACTGAAGCAAAACTATTATGGAGCGTTGACCGTATCAGGCTCTAACAGGATTCCAGGAACTGTTACGAGTACAAAAACCTACCACCAGCACTGTTTTCGAAATTAACAATCAATCGAAATTCTTCTTGTTTACTTCACTTGTGGTGGTCTTAAGTCTGGAGCCTGGTTTGATGCACCTCTCCACGCTACTATATCTTGTAAAAGCCTCTTCATCTCTGCATAACTGCTGCAACGTACATCAACTCGAAACTGCTTTCTGTAATCAGCCTTGGCCTACCTTCACAACGTTTACTCCCCACACTTCAGTCCATTACCATTTTGACGATTCCATCGATAACCAAATAAAATATTCTACTAGGTAATATTTCCTGAAGGACAATGTTTTTATCAGGTTACCTTTCATTCGGATAGTGCGTGCACTCAGCGACTGTTATGTGGCTTATAAATTATAGAATGCAGCAATCAGTCGTCCTTTTCTTAGAGTTAATTACGTAAATCCATTCTCTATTCTCTATTCTCAATGCATGTAAGTCGCTGTTGTTCAGGCGTCAGTCACATTTCTTTGAATACTTGAATAGCATGGCATACCTACGCTCACAGACGCACGGTTGACGCCCGAACAACAGGGACTTGCATGCATCGAGAATAGAAAATCGTGCATTGGGAATGGCTAGCTTGTAGCCGAAATCTGGATTTGTGTAATAAAATCTAAAAAAGGACGACTGATTGCTGCACTCTATAATTTATAAGACAACGTTTTTGCCTTTCATTGTTGACTTTACTTAAAAATCACCACAAATATTTGTATATCAATATATACGCTATTGTACGAGGACTCGTATTGCAAATTTGTTCAAATACACTGACGCAAAAAAATCACAAAACCAAAGAGTAATTAGTGTAGAGTAATGAAAATTTGGGAATACATTTGTCTAGGTAACATATTTAAGTCTACATCTACATCCATACTCCGCAAGCCACCTGACGGTGTGTGGCGGAGGGTACTTTGAGTACCTCTATTGGTTCTCCCTTATTGTTCTCTGGTATTGTTCGTGGAAAGAAAGATTGTCGGTATGCCTCTGTGTGGGCTCTAATCTCTCTGATTTTATCCTCATGGTCTCTTCGCGAGATATACGTAGGAGGGAACAATATACTGCTTGACTCCTCGGGCCGGCCGCTGGTGGTCGAGCGGTTCCAGGCGCTTTAGTCTGGAACCGCGCGACCGCTACGGCCGCAGGTTCGAATCCTGCCTCGGGCATGGATGTGTGTGATGTCCTTAGGTTAGTTAGGTTTAAGTAGTTCTAAGTTCTAGGGGACAACTTCTCCTTGGTTTTGCAACTTTTTTTCCGTGAGTGTACAAATGGTTCAAATGGCTCTGAGCACTATGGGACTTAACTACTGAGGTCATCAGTCCCCTAGAACTTAGAACTACTTAAACCTAACTAACCTAAGGACATCACACACATCCATGCCCGAGGCTGGATTAGAGCCTGCGACCTTAGCGGTCGCGCGGTTCCAGACTGTTCACCTAGAACCGCTTGGCCACACTGGCCGGCCGTTAGTGTACAACATTAGTTCGTTCCGTGATACGATGTAATGCTATTTCCTCCTGTATTTTAGGAAATTATTAAATTTTAAGCAGAGCTATAGCTGAAGGTTGTTCCTAGTCCGTAGTTTCTCGTCAATCATTTGCATTCCCACAGCGCAAGTCAAATATCACGTGATTGCTCCAGCAGCGCTGGATACCGTATCGAGTTCTGAGGCGTATCGTTCGCCGATGACATTGTAATTCTGTCAGAGACAGCAAAGGACCTAGAAGAGCAGCTGATCGGAATGGACAGTGTCTTGAAAAGAGGATATAAGATGAACATCGACAAAAGCAAAACGAGGAAAATGGACTGTAGTCGAATTAAATCGGGTCATGCTGAGGGAATTAGGTTAGGAAATGAGACACTTAAAGTAATAAATGAGTTTTGGTATTTGGGGAGCAAAATAACTGATGATAGTCGAAGTAGAGAGGATATAAAATGTAGACTGGCAATGGCAAAGAAAGCGTTTCTGCAGAGGAGAAATTTGTTAACATCGAGTATAGATTTAAGTGTCAGGAAGTCGTTCCTGAAAGTATTTGTATGGGGTGTAGCCATGTATGGAAGTGAAACATGGACGATAAATAGTTTGGACAAGAAGAGAAAAAAATGGTTCAAATAGCTCTAAGCACTATGGGACTTAACATCTGAGGTCATCAGTCTCCTAGACTTACAACTACTTAAACCTAACTAACCTAAGGACATCACACACATCCATGCCCGAGGCAGGATTCGAACCTGCGACCGTAGCAGCAGCGTGGTTCCGGACTGAAGCGCCTAGAACCGCTCGGCCACATCGGCCGGCGGACAAGAAGAGAATAGAAGGTTTCGAAATGTAGTGCTACAGAAGAATGCTGAAGATTAGCTGGGTAGATCACATAACTAATGAGGAGGTATGGAATAGAATTGGTGAGGAGAGACATTTGTTGTACAACTAGAAGAAGGGATCGGTTGGTAGGACATGTTCTGAGACATCAAGGGATCACCAATTTGTAAAAATCGTAGAGGGAGACCAAGAGATGAATACACCAGATTCAGAAGGAAGTAGGTTGCAGTAGGTTCTAGGAGATGAAGAATCTTGGACGGGGTAGAGTAGCATGGAGAGCTGCATCAAACCAGTCTCAGGACTGATGACCACAACAACAACAACATAAGTACGTAGGCTTTCCCGGCGTAATAAGTCTTGAAAGTCTTTTCGGGTTTGCTGCCGGTTCCTAAAATCAACTTGACTCGATATTTCGGCGATCCAACTATTCGCCATCTTCAGGAAATGCTGCTTCTGCTGATGAGTCCCGCTGAGAAATGACGCAAGATTGCAATTCGACGTCCTATATAGGCCACCGTTCAGTACACGGCGCATGCGCCGCCCATCACGGTTTCTGACTTCCAAAACAGGGAGGTGGCGCCGCCCTTAGTGAAACACTGCTGGCAACGATATATCGCAATCAAGGCCGCACCGAAGAACGTTCAGTTTTGATGCGAGATAATACAGGATTCCACGTTTTGCTAAGAGGAAACCCATTGTCCCTGTTGATTAAATTATCAGCCAACCTAATTTCGATCGCCTCTTTATACACACTATTCCAAAAACCGGAAATGTTGGCAATTACAACAGTTTCCTCAAATTTCATTTTGTGTCTCTCATTCAGGCAGTGTTCTGCTATGGCCGATTTTTCCGGCTGTTGTAGCTTCGTGTGACGGCGATGTTCCACACACCTGTCATTCACTGTGCGAATAGAACGGCCAACGTAAGCTTTCCCACATTGACATGGGATTTTGTACACCCCGGGTTTCCTAAGTCCCAAATCATCCTTCACAGAGCCGAGCAGAGCCCTAATCTTAGAGGGTGGACGGAACACACTCTTAATGTTAAAACTCCTTAAAATTCGTCCAATCTTAAACGATAAGCCTCCAGCATAAGGAAGAAAGGCCACAGATCTATGTTCCTCTTCGGACACCTCCGGAGACGGTCCAAATTCCATAGCCCGACGAATCTGTTTCTCGGTGTATCCATTTTCCTTAAAAACAGTCATCAAATGCTCAAGTTCTTGGGTTACGCTGTCCTTATGCTGGGGGCTCATCAGCAGAAGCAGCATTTCCTGAAGATGGCGAACAGTTGGATCGCCGAAATATCGAGTCAAGTTGATTTTTGGATCCGGCAGCAAACCCGAAAAGACTTTCAAAACAACATAAGTAACATACTGTGTTCTTCCCTTATTTTCATTTATATGACAGTAGTAGCACTTGCAGAACTTGTTCTATGTGGCATACCAAAGATGTAATATCAGACAAGCAGAATGAAAAATAAATATTGCCCGACATTTCTGTGGGATTATGATTTGGAGATTTAGCAGGCCATCTGAAGGGCGACAGTGTGCCTGAGTGTTCGTCAGACCAGTCCTATGCACGTAGCTGTTGTCATCTTGGAAGCTGGGAACGTCCACTGCATACTATTCATGAAAGTGTAGTAGAAAGGCCAACTCTTCGTCACCGAGAATATGGAAATAAATATCGCGTGAACCAGCATAATTGGGCCAAGTAATGGTGCGAAAGACACCCCAAAACATCACCTTAGAACCTCACTGCATCATCCAGGCTTAAACGCTGCGGATTAAACGTCTCACTAAGCCGTCGGTGAACTCGACACCGTGCATCATTTGAAAATAGACAGAATCTCGACTACACGCCTCCAGTCAATTACCGTTCAGTTTCTGTGTTCTCTAGGCAACTGAAGACGTACAGCTTTGATCCGCTGTGTGGGCCTCTTTAGGTTGCAGACACTAAACGTCTATCGCATGCAATTCCTTCCTCAATTTTCACTCGTAAATTAGCCGAGAGGGACCTGTATTCAACTATAACAACAATTCCTGTCGGGTTTGAAACCGATTGTCATCGGCAGGACGTGGCCCTCGCCTCTGGGCCCTGTCGGTTAGGATCTTTTTACGACCACTTTTCTTAAGCCGTGTTACATTCCTTGTGGGCAAGTAGGACGGTGCACAATAATGCGCCAACAAGTGGGGTGGTCGTGGGCACGTTCAAACAAAATAGCTTCTTTGTGCTACTCTATCACGACTCCACGTCCATCATACGATCGACTGGCACATACACACTACTTCATTGCCATGACTTCCGCCGGCGGTGGAGGATCACATGGGAGCCCAGAACCAGTTCTACATGATCTACAGCACTTTAAAGATACCAGTGCGCGGACAAGAAGAGAATAGAAGGTTTCGAAATGTGGTGTTACAGAAGAATGCTGAAGATTTGGTGGGTAGATCACATAACTAATGAGGAGGTATGGAAGAGAATTGGGGAGAAGAGAAATTTGTAGTACAACTAGAAGAAGGGATCGGTTGGTAGGACATGTTCTGAGACATCAAGGGATCACCAATTTGTAAAAATCGTAGAGGGAGACCAAGAGATGAATACACCAGATTCGGAAGGAAGTAGGTTGCAGTAGGTACTGGGAGATGAAGAATCTTGCACAGGATAGAGTAGCATGGAGAGCTGCACCAAATCAGTCTCTGGACTGAAGACCACAACAACAACAACAACAACTATTTTCTCCGAATGTTGACGCCTCCAGTTTCAGTGGGGCAAGTGTTCTGCCACGTGCTCACGGGACATTTGATAGCTAGCACGCAGACGAGTTGAATGCGTCACACAACAGGACTCAATTCCCAGCCGCAGCTGTCAGCGCTTCGCTCTTGTCCTTCTTTTTGGTCAGTCTCAGGTTAGTTTGTTATTCAACTATCAACATGCATCGCTTCGATTGAAGTTTTCCGGACTAGCCCAAGACTGTTTGTTTAGCAACTGTCCAGGTATTCGCCTGGGATGTTAGTGAAAATCGAAGAATAAGGTAAAACAGTTTTTTTGTCTATTTTACTTCAAGCGTTTGAAGCCCTGTCAGATGCAAGGCCACGTCAGGCGGAACGGTATAAATCTGCGCCGGGTAATTACTGCACGCTGATGTCTGATTGCGCAATCTGAAACCGTTCCGCAGTAGAAATCCTGTTAAGTAACGGTGCTAACTGAGAAGAACCCTGTGCTTTGAAAACTATGTTTTTGCAATTTTGTAAAGCGAAATCCGATGCCGATCACACAATAGGTTGAAAAATAGTCATACTGAAGCTCGATGCATACAAGAGACCAGCTAAATGGTGTGTGTCGAAGCCTAACTTAGAGTTGCTGCATAAAACTGCAGGCATTTGATTTTCGTTGCAATTATTTAGGACGGAGTAATATCGGTTGCAGATTCTGAAGTTTCGTCAACGCCGAGGTAATTGGGAGGAGTCGAATAATGACTGGTTGAACAAAGAAACATTTTTGTATTGTTTTCGAGAAGTCGAAGAACATTTTTACTTGTAGTACAAGATAAGAATTATAACTTCACTTAAAGAGGTCAAAAAGATATACTCTACTGGCCATTAAAATTGCTACACCAAGAAGAAATGCAGATGATAAAAGGGTATTCATTAAACAAATATGTTATACTAGAACTGATATGTGATTACATTTTCACGCAGTTTGGGTGCATAGATCATGAGAAATCAGTACCAAGAACAACCACCTCTGGCCGTAATAACGGCCTTGATACGCCTGGGCATCGAGTCAAACAGAGCTTGGATGGCGTGTACAGGTACAGCTGTCCATGCAGCTTCAACACGATACCACAGTTCATCAAGAGTAGTGACTGGCGTATTGTGACGAGCCAGTTGCTCGGCCACCATTGACCAAACGTTTTCAATTGGTGAGAGATCTGGAGAATGTGCTGGCCAGGGCAGCAGTCGAACATGTTCTGTATCCAGAAAGGCCCGTACAGGACCTGCAACATGCGGGCGTGCATTATCCTGCTAAAATGTAGTTCGCAGGGATCGAATGAAGGGTAGAGTCACGGGTCGTGACACATCTGAAGTGTAACGTCCACTGTTCAAAGTGCCGTCAATGCGAACAAGAGGTGACCGAGACGTGTAACCAATGGCACCCCATATCATCACGCCGGGTGATACGCCAGTATGGCGATGACGAATACACGCTTCCAATGTGCATTCACCGCGATGTCGCCAAACACGGATGCGACTATCATGATGGTGTAAACAGAACCTGGATTCATCCGAAAAAATGACGTTTTGCCATTCGTGCGCCCAGGTTCGTCGTTGAATACACCATCGCAGGCGCTCCTGTTTGTGATGCAGCGTCAAGGGTAACCGCAGCCATGGTCCCGAGCTGATAGTCCATGCTGCTGCAAACGTCGTCGAACTGTTCGTGCAGATGGTTGTTGTCTTGCATACGTCCTCGTCTGTTGACTCAGGTATCGAGACGTGGCTGCATGATCCGTTACAGCCATGCGGATAAGATGCCTATTATCTCGACTGCTAGTGATACGAGGCCGTTCGGATCCAGCACGGCGTTCCGTATCACCCGCCTGAACCCACCGATTCCAAACTCGGAAACGTGATGGTACGCATTTCTCCTCCTTACACGAGGTATCACAACAACGTTTCACCAGGCAAAGCCGGTCAACTGCTGTTTGTGTATGAGAAATCGGTTGGAAACTTTCATGTCAGCACGTTGTTGGTGTCGCCGCCGGCGCCAACTTTGTGTGAATGCTCTGAAAAGCTAATAATTTGCATATAACAGCATCTTCTCCCTGTAGGTTAAATTTCGCGTCTTCGTGGTGTAGCAATTTGAATGGCCAGTTGTGTAATTGTGTAGTTTCTCATGTTCTGCTAATAAAAAGCGAGTGGCATCTTGTATAAACAAAAGTAAATGAAAATTTAATTATTCACATAATATTGGTTCCTCGCTAAGAGTTTCTTACAGTCTAAAGATAACGGGTTCAGCACTTACGTATTGTTTTCTGTACAGGGGCAACAACTATAGAAGAATGCAGGTTGGTGAACATTTATTAGAACTTATGCATCCCACTCAGGGCGGTGTACTGCAGTCTTAGTACAAATGGAGTCAGGACACGTCATCTGTGGTAACACAGAGGAGGTACGAAGGAGAGAAGATTTCGAGAGAAGGGATTTTTCATACGCACATATATACACTCCTGGAAATGGAAAAAAGAACACATTGACACCGGTGTGTCAGACCCACCATACTTGCTCCGGACACTGCGAGAGGGCTGTACAAGCAATGATCACACGCACGGCACAGCGGACACACCAGGAACCGCGGTGTTGGCCGTCGAATGGCGCTAGCTGCGCAGCATTTGTGCACCGCCGCCGTCAGTGTCAGCCAGTTTGCCGTGGCATACGGAGCTCCATCGCAGTCTTTAACACTGGTAGCATGCCGCGACAGCGTGGACGTGAACCGTATGTGCAGTTGACGGACTTTGAGCGAGGGCGTATAGTGGGCATGCGGGAGGCCGGGTGGACGTACCGCCGAATTGCTCAACACGTGGGGCGTGAGGTCTCCACAGTACATCGATGTTTTCGCCAGTGGTCGGCGGAAGGTGCACGTGCCCGTCGACCTGGGACCGGACCGCAGCGACGCACAGATGCACGCCAAGACCGTAGGATCCTACGCAGTGCCGTAGGGGACCGCACCGCCACTTCCCAGCAAATTAGGGACTCTGTTGCTCCTGAGGTATCGGCGAGGACCATTCGCAACCGTCTCCATGAAGCTGGGCTACGGTCCCGCACACCGTTAGGCCGTCTTCCGCTCACGCCCCAACATCGTGCAGCCCGCCTCCAGTGGTGTCGCGACAGGCGTGAATGGAGGGACGAATGGAGACGTGTCGTCTTCAGCGATGAGAGTCGCTTCTGCCTTGGTGCCAATAATGGTCGTATGCGTGTTTGGCGCCGTGCAGGTGAGCGCCACAATCAGGACTGCATACGACCGAGGCACACAGGGCCAACACCCGGCATCATGGTGTGGGGAGCGATCTCCTACACTGGCCGTACACCACTGGTGATCGTCGAGGGGACACTGAATAGTGCACGGTACATCCAAACCGTCATCGAAGCCATCGTTCTACCATTCCTAGACCGGCAAGGGAACTTGCTGTTCCAACAGGACAATGCACGTCCGCATGTATCCCGTGCCACCCAACGTGCTCTAGAAGGTGTAAGTCAACTACCCTGGCCAGCAAGATCTCCGGATCTGTCCCCCATTGAGCATGTTTGGGACTGGATGAAGCGTCGTCTCACGCAGTCTGCACGTCCAGCACGAATGCTGGTCCAACTGAGGCGCCAGGTGGAAATGGCATGGCAAGCCGTTCCACAGGACTACATCCAGCATCTCTACGATCGTCTCCATGGGAGAATAGCAGCCTGCATTGCTGCGAAAGGTGGATATACACTGTACTAGTGCCGACATTGTGCATGCTCTGTTGCCTGTGTCTATGTGCCTGTGGTTCTGTCAGTGTGATCATGTGATGTATCTGACCCCAGGAATGTGTCAATAAAGTTTCCCCTTCCTGGGACAATGAATTCACGGTGTTCTTATTTCAATTTCCAGGAGTGTACAATGAAGAGCCAAAGAAACATACACCTGCCTAATATCGTGTAGGGCCCTCGTAACCACGCAAAAGGACTTGACTAATGTCTAAAGCAGTGCTGGAGGGCATTGAGACCACGAATCTTGCTGGGCTGTTCATAAATCCGTAAGAGTATGAGGGGGTGGAGATCTCTTCTGAACAGCACGTTGCAAGGCATCCCAGATATGTTCAATAATGTTCATGTCTGGGGAGTTTGGTGGCCAGCAGAAGTGTTTAAACTCAGAAGAGTGTTCCTAGAGCCACTCGGTAGAAAGTCTGGACGTGTGCGGTTTATCATTGTCCTGCTGGAATTGCCCATCGGAATGTACAATGGACATGACTGGATGCAGGCGATCAGACAGGATGCTTGCGTACGTGTCACCTGTCACACGCCCCACATCACTACAGAGCCTCCACCAGTTGAACAGTTCCCTGCTGAAATTGAGGGTCCATGGATTCATGAGGTTGTCTCCATACCCGTACACGTCCATCCGCTCGATACAATTTGAAACGAGGCACGTCCGACCAGGCAACATGTTTCCAGTCATCAAGTGGGCCTTCGGCTCCGAAAAGCCCGATGATGTTTCGTTGAATGGTTCGCACGCTGACACTTGTTGATGGCCAGCATTGAAATCTGCAGCAATTTGCGGAGGGTTGCACTTCTTCACGTCGAAAGATTCTCTTCAGTCTTCGCTGGTCCCGTTCTGGCAGTATCGTTTTCCGGCCGCAGCGATGTCGGAGATTAGATGTTTTATCGGATTCCTCATATTCACGGCACACTCATGAAATGGTGGTACGGGAAAATCCCCAGTTCATCGCTACCTCGGAGATACTGTGTCCCATCGCTCGTGCGTCGACTATAAAACCACGTTCAAACTCACTTAAAACTTGATAACCTGCCATTGTAGCAGCAGTAATCGATCTAACAACTGCGCCAGACACTTGTTGTCATATATAGAGTCGCCGACCGCAGCGCCATATTCTGCCTGTTGACATGTCTCTGTATTTGAATTGGCTGGTCCCGGCGGAGGTTCGAGTCCTCCCTCGGGCATGGGTGTGTGTGTTTGTCCTTAGGATAATTTAGGTTAAGTAGTGTGTAAGCTTAGGGACTGATGACCTTAGCAGTTAAGTCCCATAAGATTTCACAAATATTTGAACATTTTTTTGTATTTGAATACGCATGCCTATACCAGTTTCTTTGGCGCTTCAGTTTATATCTCGCTCTCTCTAGCCCTCTCGTTTTCGACTTGCCGTAGCCAGATACCCGGCCTTACCCGGAATGCCCGGCTTTTTACGGTCATGCCCGGCGAAATATATGCTAGTCTGGGGTGTCTGGAATTTTTTAGACTTTTTAGCGATGAAATGGAGTAAACACAACAAGACCCGTTCTAACACAGTGGCGTAAGCGCAAGGAATAAACATGAAAATGAATAATGAGATATACAGTAAGGATATACAGAATGCTCCTGTAAAAGAGTGCAAAAATGCAACATTGTTGGTTGGTTGTTTGGGGGAAGAGACGAAACAGAGAGGTTATCGGTCTCATAGGGTTAGGGAAGGATGGCGAAGGAAGTCGGCCGTGCCCTTTCAAAGGAATCATCCCGGCATTTGCCTGGAGCGATTTAGTGAAATCACGAAAAATGCAAGAGGACATAGAGAACGCTCCAATGAACAATCTGAGGTAGAGAACCTGGAGTCGAAGATATAGAATTAAACTTGTCGAGCATGACTGTTTCCCAACTTATTTACAACTAACATGCATTCCAGTTTACATGTACTGTGCTGTTTATCTACATCTACATTCTTCATTTCCTGCAAGGAAACAACGAGGACGAGCCAGGAAGCCATGATGCAGATTTTGTTTACTTTACTTGTCCTTAATGAGGCTCTGTTGTATCGTATTTACATTGTCCCTTGACAGAACGTGCTATGAATCAACAACAGACTCATTCATTACTCAGTGCTTTTGAGAGACGTACAGTACAGTACGACGGAGCAGTACCCAGTACAGTTTCGCAGAACTAGCTGATATGCACCTTGTGTATGGTGAACTACCTTGAAATGCTCTCACTGCTGAATGGCTGTACAGGGAACGATTTCCTAACAGGCATCATCTGTCACGATGCGTGTTTATTTCTCTAGATCGGCGAATGCAGGAGGCTGGTTCACTGGAAAGAAGAAACGAGGGACCTGGCGACATGAGGACCACTGGCACACGCGATTTTGAGGAGAAGATGAACGTGTTGCAGCGGACCCCACTACAAGTACTCGTCGTATAGCTGCACATACAGGGTGTTTCAAAAATGACCGGTATATTTGAAACGGCAATAAAAACTAAACGAGCAGCGATAGAAATACACCGATTGTTGCAATATGCTTGGGGCAACAGTACATTTTCAGGCAGACAAACTTTCGAAATTACAGTAGTTACAATTTTCAACAACAGATGGCGCTGCGGTCTGGGAAACTCTATAGTACGATATTTTCCACATACCCACCATGCGTAGCAATAATATGGCGTAGTCTCTGAATGAAATTACCCAAAACCTTTGACAACGTGTCTGGCGGAATGGCTTCACATGCAGATGAGATGTACTGCTTCAGCTGTTCAATTGTTTCTGGATTCTGGCGGTACACCTGGTCTTTCAAGTGTCCCCACAGAAAGAAGTCACAGGGGTTCATGTCTGGCGAATAGGGAGGCCAATCCACGCCGCCTCCTGTATGTTTCGGATAGCCCAAAGCAATCACACGATCATCGAAATATTCATTCAGGAAATTAAAGACGTCGGCCGTGCGATGTGGCCGGGCACCATCTTGCATAAACCACGAGGTGTTCGCAGTGTCGTCTAAGGCAGTTTGTACCGCCACAAATTCACGAAGAATGTCCAGATAGCGTGATGCAGTAATCGTTTCGGATCTGAAAAATGGGCCAATGATTCCTTTGGAAGAAATGGCGGCCCAGACCAGTACTTTTTGAGGATGCAGGGACGATGGGACTGCAACATGGGGCTTTTCGGTTCCCCATATGCGCCAGTTCTGTTTATTGACGAAGCCGTCCAGGTAAAAATAAGCTTCGTCAGTAAACCAAATGCTGCCCACATGCATATCGCCGTCATCAATCCTGTGCACTATATCGTTAGCGAATGTCTCTCGTGCAGCAATGGTAGCGGCGCTGAGGGGTTGCCGCGTTTGAATTTTGTATGGATAGAGGTGTAAACTCTGGCGCATGAGACGATACGTGGATGTTGGCGTCATTTGGACCGCAGCTGCAACACGGCGAACGGAAACCCGAGGCCGCTGTTGGATCACCTGCTGCACTAGCTGCGCGTTGCCCTCTGTGGTTGCCGTATGCGGTCACCCTACCTTTCCAGCACGTTCATCCGTCACGTTCCCAGTCCGTTGAGATTTTTCAAACAGATCCTTTATTGCATCGCTTTTCGGTCCTTTGGTTACATTAAACCTCCGTTGAAAACTTCGTCTTGTTGCAACAACACTGTGTTCTAGGCGGTGGAATTTCAACACCAGAAAAATCCTCTGTTCTAAGGAATAAACCATGTTGTCTACAGCACACTTGCACGTTGTGAACAGCACACGCTTACAGCAGAAAGACGACGTACAGAATGGCGCACCCACAGACTGCGTTGTCTTCTATATCTTTCACATCACTTGCAGCGCCATCTGTTGTTGAAAATTGTAACTACTGTAATTTCGAAAGTTTGTCCGCCTGAAAATGTACTGTTGTCCCAAGCATATTGCAACAAACGGTGTATTTCTATCGCTGCTCGTTTAGTTTTTATTGCCGTTTCAAATATACCGGTCATTTTTGAAACACCCTGTACTAGCGTGTGGCGAGTACTGCACGAACAACAATTACACCCATATCACCCACAACGAGTCTCTGCAATGCTTGAGACTGACTTTGCACCAAGGGTCGCATTGTTTCAGTGGTTGCTCCAACAATGGATCGACCAGATTTCCTCCAAACTGTGCTGTTTGCTGACGAGGCCTCATTTGATCGTGGTGGTATTTCGCACAGCAGGAATAGCCATGTGTGGGATGAGGAAAACCCTCAAGTTGTAGTAGAGTCACATCATCAAGTACGTTTTGCTGTGAATATCTGGGCCGGCATTGTTGGTGACAATTCATTGGACCATATCTTCTACCTGGCCGTCTGAATGTCCACTCGTGCTTGAGGTTCGTGCAATGAGTTCTCCCTGAGTTGTTGGAGAATGTGCCTTTGGCACACCCTGTATACAGGGTGTTTCACAATTGATGTTACACACTTCTAGAGGTTGTAGGACCCAACAACAAACACATTTCTCCCAGCGAGAGACCAGTTTCCTCAAACTTTGTTGACGGGGCCACAACCTCTCCTATGCTTGCACCGCTTCATTACTATCAAAGTGAAGTCCACGAAGGTGTTCAAGTTTTGGAAACAGACGAAAATCGGATAGGGCCAAGTCGGGACTGAATGCAGGACGATCAATGACACTGAACTCAAAGTGTCAGATTGTTGCAGATGTCGCAGCGCTTGTGTGTGGTCCGGCATGGTCATGCTGAAGGAGAGGCTGCTCCATGTCTGGACGAACTCTTCGAAGTCGAAACAGCACGCTGTTTCTCACGGACCGAAATAGTTACGTTACACATCGCCATGTTACACGCTGCAATTGGAAGTCCTTTAGCGCCGCGCCAGAGGGCTGAAAATATGTAGACATGAAGAATAAAGATGTAGAATGGTAATAACGTTTGTTTTATTTAAAAAGCTTTAAGAGTTTTTACACAAGATATTCGGAGCCGTTACTTTATAGCACTCCGTCGTAATTCTTCTCGTGATACTGGTCCTCGAAACTTTGTAGGAAAGCTTTTGCGGAACAATTGACGTCTAGTTTCAAGCGCCTGATAATTTCTGCTTTTCAACATTTCCGTGACGCTCTCCCTTGATTCAGACAAACCTGTGCCGATTGCGCTACATTTATTTCTACACGGCTATATGAAATGGGTTTCTCATACCAGACCAGTGTTCTAACAAGAAAACCTCCCCATCGCACCCCCCTCAGATTTAGTTATAAGTTGGCGCAGTGGATAGGCCTTGAAAAACTGAATACAGATCAATCGAGTAAACAGGAAGAAGTTGTGTGGAACTATGAAAAAAATAAGTAAAATATACAAACTGAGTAGTCCATGCGAAGATATGCAACATCAAGGACAATGAGAGTTACGGAGCGCCGTGGTCCCGTGGCTAGCGAGAACAGCTACGGAACGAGAGGCCCTAGGTTCAAGTCTTCCCTCGAGTAAAAAGTTTTTTATTTTCAGTTTGTGTGACAAACTCTTATGTTTTCATCACTTTTTTGGGAGTGATTATCACATCCACAAGAAAACCTAAATCGGGCAAGGTAGAAGAATCTTTTTACCCATTCGCTAAGTGTACAAGTTAGGTGGGTCGACAACATATTCCTGTCATGTGACGCACATGCCGTCACCAGTGTCGTATAGAATGTATCAGACGTGTTTTCCTGTGGAGGAATCGGTTGACCTATGACCTTGCGATCAAATGTTTTCGGTTCCCATTGGAGAGGCACGTCCTTTCGTCTACTAATCGCACGGTTTTGCGGTGCGGTCGCAAAACACAGACACTAAACTTATTACAGTGAACAGAGACGTCAATGAACGAACGGACAGATCATAACTTTGCGAAAATAAAGAAAGTAAAATTTTCGGTTGAGGGAAGACTTTTGAACCATGGACCTTTCGTTCCGCAGCTCCTCACGCTAACCACGGGACCACGGCGCTCCTGACCTCATATTCACCTTGATGTTGCCTATCTTCCACATGGACTACTCAGTTTGTATATTTTGCTTATTTTTTTCATAGTTCCACACAACTTCTTCCTGTTTTCTCGATTGATCTGTGTTCAGTTTTTCAGGGCCTATCCACTGTGCCAATTTATAACTAAATCTGAGGGGGGTGCGATGGGGAGGTTCCCTTGTAAGGTGAGGCGTGCGAGTGTTTTGTGAGCAGTCACATTTGTAAACTGACTCTATTTCCCAGTTATACCACCAACGAACGGATGTTTGCCACCTGTTTTATCTATGATTGACCCTATATGATAGTTCTGTTCCATATTCCCACAAATTTTTAGAACGACGTATGAGTTGATTGATTCTATTTGTGACTCATGGCTGTTGTAGTCATAAGATACTACTTTTCTGCCCTTTAGTGAAGTGCAAAATTTATGTTTCTGTACATGGATCACCTGGCGAATTGGCCTCCTGGATGTCATTCGGGAAACTTGATTGCAATCTCAGCAAACCGCTTATCGACCGAGCGAGGTGGCGCAGTGGTTAGACACTGGACTCGCATTCGGGAGGACGACGGTTCAATCCCGCGTCCAGCCATCCTGATTTAGGTTTTCCGTGATTTCCCTAAATCACTTCAGGCAAATGCCGGGATGGTTCCTTTAAAAGGGCACGGCCGACTTCCTTCCCCGTCCTTCCCTAATCAGATGAGACCGATGACCTCGCTGTCTGGTCTCCTTCCTCAAAACCAACCAACCAAACCGCTTATCCCTATAAATTTAAAGAAGGTTTACAACACACTCATCCTGGCAGTAACAACATACCGGCTTGAGACAATGACACAACAAACAGCGCAAATCGCCTCTATCAGAGAGTAATAGAGAGAGCATACTTGGAATGAGTCTGAGAGACAGAATCAAGAACGAAGAGCGAGCGTTTATCGAGACTGAAATGGCGTTGGGCAGCACATGTAGCCACGAACAACTTCAAATGGACCAAAACACTGATGCAGTGGCGTCCAAGACACTCGAATAGAAGAACTGGACGTCCTTAGGTGCGATGGAGAGACGACATCCGATGACATGCGGGAAAATACTAGACACAGACCGCCCAACGAAGATGGATACGGAAATCTCTGAAAGCGGCCTTTGTCAAGGAGTGGATATGTAGAGACTGAAGAAGAAAGCAAATTACCAATCTTTTCACCACTCTGAAATCTTATCATGATCTGCCAGGATATTTATCCAGCTTTTTTTCAGACAGTACTTCAATAAACGTAATTGCATCGTCTGTGAAATGTCTATCGGGTCATTATTATACAACAGGAACAGAAAAGGTCCCATTACACGTCCTTGTGGCACTCCTGAAATTACTTCTACTTCTCTAGATCCAAGGTAACATGCTGCGTCCTGACTATCAAGAAATCCCGAATCCAGTCACAAATTCCGTTTGATTCTCCATATGGTTGCCCTTTCAGTAATAAACTCCGGGTCGGTGATGAGTCACTACTACTTTATTTTATTTTTTATTTTACACGCCTCGTTCCGTAGGACCAAACTGAGGAGCAAATCTCCAAGATCATGCAACGTGTCAGTACATGAAATTATAACAGAAAAGTAATAACATATAAAATAAAATGTTTATTAATCCAAAAAAATGACAAGACATAAGCTTATGTACACGCATTCAACAATATAACTCAGAAATCAGCTTAATTTTTGAAGGAACTCCTCGACAGAATAGAAAGAGTGACCCATGAGGAAACTCTTTAGTTTAGATTTGAAAGCGTGTGGATTACTGCTAAGATTTTTGTATTCTTGTGGTAGCTTACCGAAAATGGATGCAGCGGTGTAGTGCGCACCTTTCTGCACAAAAGTCAAGGCAATGCGATCCAAATGCAGACTGGATTTCTGCCTAGTATTAAGTGAGTGAAAGCCTCTAATTCTCAGAAATAAGCTGGTGTTGTTAACAAGAGACAACAGTAAGGAATATATCTGTTGAGAGGCCAACGTCAGAATACCAGACTAATGAACAGGGGTCGACAAGAAGTTCGGAAACTTACACCACTTATTGCTCGAGCTCGAGCCAAAAATACCCTTTAAGAATGGAATGAGTTATCCCAAAATATAACACCATAGGTCATAAGCGAATGAAAATAAGCAAAGTAGACTACTTTTCGTATCGAACTATCACTTAGTTCAGATACCGTTCTAATAGTAAAAATGGCAGCATTAAGTCTTCGAACAAGATCCTGAACAGGGCTTTCCCCGACAGTTTACTTTCTGTCTGAACACCTAGAAATTTTAACAGTTCAATTTCACTAATTATATGCCCATTCTGTCAAATTAAAACGTCAGGTTTTGGTGAATTGTGGGTTAGAAACTGTATAAACCGAGTCTTACTGTGATTTAGCGTTAGTTTATTTTCTACAAGCCATGAACTTATGCCTTGAAATGTACTATTTGAAACAGTGCCAACGTTGCACACAACGTACTTTACTGCCAAGCTAGTGTCATCAGCAAACAAATATTTTAGATTTCACGTGTGATACTAGAGGGCACATCATTTGTTTAAATAAGGAACAGGAGCGGCCCCAGCACTGATCCCTGGGGCACCTGGTATTTAACCGTGCCCCAATCGGACCCCACATCATAACCATTTTCAATACTGTGGAGAATAACCTTTTGCTGCCTGTTATTAACGTAAGTGGTGAACCAGTTGTGAGCTACTCCCCGTATTCCACAATGGTCCAACTTTTGGAGCAACTCTTCAACAGTCTGCACCATATACGATACTGTGCATGGAACTTGACTTGTTAAAAACTGTCAACT